>NC_080389.1:24296762-24596762 GCF_028751815.1 Salvia miltiorrhiza | reverse complement strand
TTTTATCAAATAGATTGTATGCACTACATATGAGATTTAGGGGGGTGTATTCGTTCTAGAATTTTGTAGTTTTTAAAAGTCTCCGGATTTTTAAAATCTATGGATTTCACACAGATTCTTTGAGTATTTTAGAATTCTAAACAGAAGTCTGTTAGATTTTTGACGAATTTGAACAAGAGTTTGACGTGAATTTTACGGATTTCAAACCAAAAATCCCAGCGCTCGTTGGCTCTGAACGAGAGCTGGACTCAGCTCCCAGCGACCGCTGGAAGCCAACGACCGCTGACTTGTTGAAATTCAAATACCCAGCGATCGCTGGCTTCCACCGCTCACGCCTCCAATCCCACAAAATGTCCTCCATAATCACAATTTTCAAGAATTTCAAAGAAAAATATTCCTTCATGCAAAGATCGGAGCTCTCAGCCTCAGCTAAAATATCCCATATCACGCCTTGAATATTCTTCCTTTTACTCCACTAAAAATCAGAACTTACACGAATCAATCGAGATCCCCCATGCATACAAACACACACATGCGTATATATCATATGATTACATGCAAACACACACATATGTGTATATATCATATGATTACAGTTGGAAAGATGAATCAGCGGCCACTAGGTGCCAGCCGGCGCTGGCACCCAGCGAGCGCTGGAAACTCTCAAGATTTGAATTCTCATGGTCCAAGCTCGGATTTGTTCATGCGTATTTTTTAAATGAAATCCATGAAAATCAGTCCAATGTTAAAATCAGTAGATTTTTAAATACACCCAAATTTCATAGAGTTTTAAAAGTCTTGAACGAATATACCCAGATTTTTATAGACTTTTAAAAGTCTTGAACGAATACATCCAGATTTTAAAAGTCTGCATAAATCTATTAAAGTCTTGAACTAATACACCCTTCTTAATTTAAATAATGAAAGTGTTGTAATACCTTATAATTGGATAGAAAAACTCAAGACGACAAGCACTACAAAAAAAACGGAGATGCGGCGACAATAAAATTGATTTTCTGACGATAAGATTGAACGGGAAACGTAAGACAATTTAGGGGTTAAACAACTAATTAAGGGTACACATTTAGTATATTAATAATTTTAAAATATTATACTAATAAAGAAATTTACATAATTGATATTCATAATCTAATGGTTGAGATTTAATGTTTGACAATCATTGTGTAAATGTTTTAATTCTATGTAGAATACATCTGAATTCACAATGTAAATGTGTGAAATGATGAATTAATCGTAGTTCTTGATGGTCTAAGGATTGAAAATGGTTCATGTTACATTGTACAACAATTGTATTTGCATTTTTACTCTTCTCACCTTCCTATATTGTATAAAAACTAAATTATTGAAATCGTGTATATATATATATATATATATATATATAGGGTGTGGTACTAGAGAGAACTACATTATTTATGAGAATGGGAGAACCATCAAATCTAATGCATTCGCTATTAAAATTAATGCACTAAAAAAAAAATGCTCCCTTCAGGATTCGAACCCAGGTTCTATATTCATCTAACAAGATGATGCATCCACCGTAGATCTTGATGATTGAATGACTGAAAATGGTTCTCCGTTCTTTTTTTATTTATGGTTCTTTCTTGAACCTCTCCCAATCAGTTGGCATACTGGTTGTTAGAAAATTTTGATCACAAAACTAGGGAATTGGTGATCGATGACAATGTAAAGATAAAAGTAACTGAAGATGATGTGCATAGGGCATTTGGTTTTCCTAGGGGTAGTGAAGTGATTAATAGATTCTTCTATTCTAGTTGCACTTCACTGAGTCTGCAGTGGGTGCGCTTCTTCAATAATATGCATCGTGACAATATCAAAATTAAGGCCGTTTTAGAAAAAATGTTAATGGAGACTGATGGGGGGACATGGTTCAAACGACAGTTTCTTATTGCTATGCAGTTTAGTTTGATAGAAAGCTATCCTAATGGGACGGTTCATCCATTCGTCATGAAATGCTTGGAGGATTTAAGTGTGGTCAAGAATTGGAATTGGGCTGGATATGTAATGAATGCTTTGGTTCATCATGCTGAAAACTGGTCAAATAATGGAAAGAAAATATTCTGTGGTCCGATACTCTTGCTTGTGGTATGTTCATATTAGGACTTTTTTTTTTTACATTCTTGTGCAGCTATAGTTTTCTACACATATTAGTGATAAATTATATTAAAAATTTACATTCATGTGCAGTTTTTATATGTGGACCGAATGGAGATGGAAGGGATGAGGGTACCTCGATCCATACCAATATGCGTGAACTGGCCAAGCAACGAATTAATGCAGCGCCAAAAACTTGAGACTGATAAACGTTTCTTTGGTTCTGTCCAATACCACTGCCAACATCTGAAGAGTTTGCTCTTGAAAATGTCAGCGGGGATATAGCTGTGTGTGTTGGAGAATCGCCTGAGAGACTGCTGCAAGCAAGGATGATTAAGATATCACGTGAAATAGGCGAGAAGTCAAGGTTTCTTAAGAGTGTTATGTTAGAGGCTTCAGATGAGCATAGAAGTTCGGATGTTTTCAAGGAGTGTGTTGTCAAATGTTCCCGTATATCGGGTCTTCCTCTGGATGAGATGTACAGCGGTTCAACACAATCTGATGTGATTCCACCGTCAACTGAAAGGCAGTATGATACGGGTGGTCGACTTGAGTCAGAAAATGTATGTCATTTTTTTTTTCTCCAAAGTATTACGATTGATATAGTATATAATTAACTACTTTTTTAATTTATAATGTGTCAGGTTGATATACCTGTTGAAGAGGCTGTTCGCGATGAGGTCGATAAAGAGGTATTAACCTGTAATATTTATAAATCAACAATATTAATTAAATTCAGCTATGTAGATCCCTTCATGCAAAGATCGTGATTTGTTTTCTTAAAATATTCCAAATATATATTGTATATTAATCAGGTGATTATGTGGAGTGATATATTTTATGATTATTGTTTACTTCCATACTCATATTTATAGATTTTTCACAATATATTGGATCCATTTGAATTAGTTTGCAGTAATTTTACTATATTTCATATTTGACCGGTAAATTATAATAAAATTTCATTAAAATAATCTTTTAGGCAACCGTCAGCGAGGGGTTGGATCATGATGTCGTTTTGACTGATGATCTTAAAGCTGGACTTACTTGTTTTGACATACCTGATAAGGTAAACATTATTTGGAAGACATGATTGAAGTTTTAATTAAAATTCATTCTTATTGTGAATTAAACACCAGTTTTTATACCCTTTCGCAGAATGTTGAAAATTATATTCTCACTATCGAAGGTCATGAAAAGGATAAGTTGACTGGTGAGTATGTGACGGAGGAGATTCACACAAATTCGTCTCCTAAGCTATGTGTTACTGAGGAGGTATTTATTGAACACCTTCAATAACGTATAGTAATTGTTGTATATGTGTATATTGTATACTTTCCACTTTATGGTCTTAAACTCTATATGATGTCCATGAGGAGGTACGAAATAAAAGTGTTGTTGAGTCAGAAAGCTCATACCAGGTTCCAAATGTTGACAAGGTCCGTGGAAAGGTATATTTTTTTTGTTTAATGATACTATATTATATGTCTCCTTATAATATGTAGACTCATGTATTATATTAATTTTAATTGAAACAAAGTATTAAGAATGTTCAAAACGTTAAGGTACCTCCGAAGATAAGGCAGTCACAGCGGGTAACAAACTTTTCCTATTTTTTATTCGTTTCATATGTGTATATCTTTTTTTTATATAGACAACGTCCTGGTTTCAGGTTAGGAAGTCATCAACTGATGTGAACGAAGGTGGTGTGACAGAACAGGAAAAGGAACCAAAATTGGTAAAATATAAGTTTATTAGGAGGGGTAGAAAGTAATTCGATATGGTTGTATGATAAATAAATATTTTGTGAAACAGGTGATTGGTAAACACCTCAGTCTGCCACAGGTTTTGCGTCTCCCACTGTGCAGGGTAGACGAAGATGTATGTCTTATATGCGTAGTACTTGTTTGATGGTGTTAGACTTCGTATTATGATATGTATATATCTTGCTATATACTGATTGTTCATGTATTAAATTTTTGTACGTGCATGTGTGATTTTGAACATAGTAATGAACATTGAGTGTGATGCTCATATGAACAATGATTTAGACATGGTGATTTATTATGAACACATATGCGACCTTATTAAGATAGAAGATTTTTTCATTCCATTGTTAAGTTAGAGACGCATCTGCCGGAAAAATTAACAGAAACGCACGTTTCTGTGAACTTGTGTTTTCTTACTACTGATTAAATATGCTATTACTAATGGTCGTAACATTATTCCTTTCCTCTATTTAGATTGAAAGTAGTTTTTCTATCGGTAGTCCAATTATAAATGGACCAACTGAAGAAGGTGGCCTTCGGACAAAGGCAAGGAAGTTTAGGTCTCCGTATCTTCAAAGGGAACAATGCCCATCCAAAAAGTTGACTTTAGAAGAAAGAGAAATTGGGTTGTACACCATCTATTGTTGTAATAGCTCCACCGTATTTATACTATTGTTGATTATATAATTAAATTTCTATATTAGATTCTAATATATATAGTCGTCAAATCTGGACTGTAGTAATCCAGCTTCTATATGTAGAGTTAATTGATTAAGTAAACTAGGTTATTTTCTTTTATGAATCCTAATAAACCTTTTAATTGGATTAAGAGTTTTATTTTAGAAGAGGCACAATAATGTTGTTGTTGGGCCAGTAATCTTATTTGGAACCAAAGCCCAGTATCTGTATATATGAATTCAGTTTTTAACTGAGCCCAATAGCTGTTATTTGGGTCAATAGGTGACAATAATAGTAGGAATCCCAAACCAGTTAAATTCTATAAGCTTTACTGATTATATAAAAATCATTAGAGCATATCTGATCCTTGAAAGAACACGTAGCATACGTGACTCAGCCACTCCCTCAACCGACTTAAAACAGTATAAGAAAAGAGGAGTTGAGCGTGAAACAATTTTTCCCCCATTCTGCAAATTCCCAACAACAAAACAAATATTCATCAGAATACAAACATCCCCGCAGCAGTTCACAGCAAAGAAGGTAGTCTTTCTTTTGTTCAATACATGTACAGAATGCTAGTAGCAATAGGGAAGATGGACCTAACTACAACAACCAAGTTAAGTATAGCATAACTAACAACAGTATACTTTCTTCTATCAAAACTTTAGCTTTCCAGTAAGCAATAAGGAAAACAATCATAAAAATAGGATTTTGAGCTGATAAAGGACTGTTGCGCCGGAGACATCTCAAGCAACGACGACGCCGGTCGATTCCTGAAAAGGAAAAAAAAATTAGAGATTTATTAATTGAGATATTAGATTTGAAATAGAAAATAGATAGGAAGTTTGCTAGGATAGGATTTTGAACTGGAAATAGAGAAGAGGGGGATTAGCAGTAGCAGCAGCAACAACCGCAAACCATCACGGCGGAGGCATGGCTGACGGTGGTGGCCGTCGGCGCTGCTCACGCCACGGCGGCCGCGGTGGCTACTGATAGTAGAGGAAGAGGGAGGTTGAGCGAGAGGTAGGGATGGAGATTGAGTAAGAGATAGTGAGATAGAGTGTGAGATAGAGACAGACAGCAGGAAGAAGGGAGAAAGGCAGAACGAGCTAGAGGGAGAGAGGAGCGGGGCAGGCGGCGGCGAGCATCGGCGCTGCAAGCGCCGTCGTGGCTTGCGGCGGCCTCCGCGCCCTGGACAGAGAGAGAGAGCGAGAGATCGAGAGAGGGCAGAGAGAGAGGGAGTTCGAGGGAGAGAGCAGAGACAGAAGTAGAGAGAGAGACAAGGACTTACCTGAATCAGAAGAGGCGGCGGCGTGACAGAGACGAAGGCGGAGAGGCAGGCTTCGCCGGAGAGACGAATTCCAGAGGGGATGAAGAGAGGTAGAAATCCTAGGATTTTGATTTTATAATTTGGGGATTGAGACATAGGGAAAAGAGAAATGGAAAGAAAGGAAAGGGGGAGAGGAGAGGCCGACCTCGCCGCGCCGGAGGCGACGAAGGCCGGCGACGGCCACCGGAGACAGGGAGAGAGAAAGAGAGACGACAGAGCTGAGAGAGAGGGACAAGTCACGCAGAGAGAGAGAGAGAATGTATATGTATGTATGCGTGAGGAAATAAGGGAGAGAGAGGTTAATTTGATTCCTTTTATTAAAAGGATGAGTATAAGGCTTTTAATTTATTTAAGTTAACTGAGTTATTTTAAAATTAAGCTTATGATTATAAATTAGATGATAGATTAATTTATATAGTTGGACCTTTAATCTATGTTGACATTTGTTGATAAGCTTGCCAAATAGCAGTTAGTCTTCAGTCTATAAATTCGAAATAGGAATATCACCTTAAGACCCACATACATATTCTATAAGTTAAATTCATATTATTTTCTCGTTATTTACTTAGTTAGTTAATCTATATTGAAGGTCATATACAAAAGAAGGTGAATCCATAGTTCAGAATTACCTGGATCGTCAGACCACGATCAGGTGGGCTTTCTAAACTCAAAATCTGAAGTGCACACTATTTCATGATGTTTACATGAATAAAGTTATATTAAAGTTATTGACTTGCCAAAAATTTTATGAGCTTGTATGATACCTATCTGGCACCAGAAGTTAATCGAATTCGGATCCTGTTCTATCCAGATGTTAGACAGGATTAGTGTACACAAGGGACCGTGAGCCGATCTAGCATATCGGCCAGCCTAGGACCGTGAGCCGGTTTAGCGTATCGGCCGGTCTAGGTCCGTGAGCTGGTTTAGCGTATCGGCCGGTCTAGGACCGTGAGCCGGTTTAGCGTATCGGCCGGTCAGTGACCGTAGAAGGTGGCCACCTTCTCGGCACACAGTTATCATTGCAGATATGGTAGAGTACAAAGAAGTATGTCTGCAGACGCATGTGAAGTTTATGACAATTACAGGGAAGTTTTACAGTTTTGCATGCACAGGTTATTTAAATAAAACTCCTGTGTGATGCTTGAGATGGCAAGTTCAATATATAGCTGTTAGGTCCGGGGGGTCTCGAATAGGTGTATGGGGGGGGGGGGAATACATCTATAGGCTATTTTTACAACAATCTACTGACCTCAATCAGAGGGATCTCAGTCAGAGATCAAAACGAAACTTTACATGCAAACAAGGACTCCTATTTTACTGAAATCAGTTTTGACCAACAGGGTTGACGACTGATACTGAAAGCTCTTCAGTAATGAGATATCAGTTAAGTTGCTGGAACTTAACTGATCCAAGTAAGGGCTTCAGTCGTGTTTGCTAAGATAGAGATGATATCACTCTTCCTTACTATCAGAGGATAGTTCAGTCAGATTGATATCATACGCAACAGAAATTAAACTTCGTTTTGTAATAGCCTCGGTGGAGCAGATAGTTGGATTAAGGTTTCTCTTTGCTGTTAGTCAGTGTTCAGTTTTATCAATAGAAATAACACAAGTAAGAATGTAAAACTGAAAGCTATAAACAACACAGAGACTTTTACGTGGTTCGGAAAAACCCTTTCCTACATCCACGGCTGGTTGATCAGACCAACAATCCACTCCGTAAGTGCTTCACTGGTGCACTACAAACCGTACCCGTGTGCTTGCCTGGTGCACACAACCGTAAACTGAAGAAAAACCCTTCTTCAGCACCCACACACCTCGCGTAGGATTTCCCTGCTAAGCACACCTCGTGCTCAGACTTTTCACTCAGAGTTCAGAGTACGTTCATGAACTCTGAACCACTCAAACACTCTTATGAGGGGGAGGTTTGAACGAGTGCCAACTATACTTACAAAGAACAAGTTCTTTGAAGCAAGTTTGACCTTTGGCTTCTGGGTAAACAGATATATGCCTAGGGTCTAAGAGAATGTATGTAATCAGCAGTGACTGATTTTGGCTTTGGAATTCTCTTCTTCGATTCAAGCTTTGGGGCGGTTAAGCTTTAGGCTGAGTAGCAATTTCGGCAGAGCTTCAGCTTATGTCGTTGAATCGGTGAAGGTTGAAGTGATCCTCGAGCGCTATTTGTAGGAGAACTCTTGAATAGATCTGTTGGCGTAAATCGTCCTCAAGATTTCTTCCGTTGGAGAGCAATTCGAATTTGGGCTGAGGCTTCAATCTTCGAGGTTCCTTGCCTGTGTGGAAACGGCTCTCTTTGATGGACAGGAGATGTGACATCTCTGAAAAGTAACCACCAGATAGGAATGACCTCTGCAGAGATAAGATATTCTGAGATCTCTGCATTTAATGCGGCTGTACTTGTGCGTACGTGGCTTCCTCTGAACGTTGGAAGATCAGTCCTAGGAGGAATGTTCAACTGATACTTGACTTTAGTATCAGTCCTTTGCGCGCATTAAATAATCAGTCTTCAACTGATTCTTCAACTGATACTTCAGTTGGTAACTGCAGTCTTCAGTCTTCAGTCTTCGTTCTTCAGTCTTCAGTCTTCGACACCGCAACTAAACTAGAAACGAACTCGAACACTTGAGTTCAAAACGATTCTAGTCTATTACATATAAGTCCTATGAATTTTGGTATCATCAAAACAAGGGTTAGGATATTCCACAAGGTTCCCAACAATTTCCCCCTTTTTGATGATGCCAAAACCACACAGCAATTCTAGACAGCAAAAAGACTGAACTCTCAGTACAAGTTCTAAACAAGGGGTGAAAACAGTTCCCCCTTAACAATAGAACCTAAAAACTTGTACTTAGAGCAAGAACGAAAACAGTTCTAAAAATAGAACAAAAAGAAGACAGAAAAACCATAATCAGAGCCTGGACAAAGAGTCATTGTCTTCAGGTTGAGATAAAAAAGAAGTTCATTTCATTAAAAAGGACTGATAAGCCATCAGTCGAGGTACAGAGCAAGACTTACATTGGAGTAAAAAGAAAAACAAAAACATCATGGGAAACCCATGGACTCCAGCAGTCTGCTTGGCTGCGCCTTGAACTTTTTGATCTTCATCTTCTGTCTTCGTGTCTTTATGTTCCTAAGCTTGTTCCACTCTCACTTGTGTTCCGTTGAATCGAGGTCTTATCCTCTGGTTAATCTTCCTCATGATCATCCTGATGAAAAGGATGATCATGTTGCTTGACCGACTTAAGTTCATTAGATATTTCTTCTTTTCCCCTTTTTGGCAACATCAAAAAGAAGGGCGAACCTAAGAAGGAAGCGAAGACCATGCGAAGGTAATTTCGCAGGAGGAAGATATTGGAGTCATGGGGGATGCAGAAGACGGAGGCTTAGAAGGAGGTTAGGAAGAAGAAACAGATGACGAGAGAAAAAAAATAAGAGAAACAGAGGGTTTGAGAGGTGAGGGGTTGTCAATACAGTGGAGATTGTGAGGATCTCACTGTTGACATAGCGCCGGTTGACAATGAGTTCCTGCTCATTGTTGTTACTCCGCATTGAAGCTTCACAAAAGGCGAGAGGCATTTTGATGAAGGCGATGAAGTCTGTCCTTTTTCAGACAGGTATTATAAACTTTGACTCCGGTGAAGACCAGGTATGTGAGCGTCATTCTTCCACTCCATGACTTTGCAGTCATAGATTTCTCCTTTAGTCGGAACAATTTTTCTCTGCAACTTTTGAAACAATTGAAACTTTTTCTCACAGTGAAGGCTGTGGAGAGTTGTTAGTTGATGCAGAAAAAGTCGTGAAGACAACATGGTATAAATAGACAAGATTTGAACCATGTAAGAAGATGAAAGGTTTTTCGAAAACTGTGCCTAAAATGCATTTGAAGAGAAAATTCGTGTCCGCCGTCACTGTGAGGGACTGCATCTTCAAAAAGTTGAAAGGCATCATTACATACTGTCATGTCAATGAGCTTTTCAAGAAATTTTATTGCAGAGGCACAAAGGTTGGAAAGATTTTTGGCAATAAGATCAGGACAAGTTCAATCAAAACAGATTTTCACTTTATAAAAATCTTGTCCTTCTCGGATATTCCATTTTCCAACAATTCCAACAATCAGTTAAAGTTTTTGAAAGAAACTGATCAGTTAGAGAAAAGATTTTGAACTAAAAACTTAAAGCTCATAACTGAAATAACTGATTTTGAAAGGTAAGCATTTAAAATACTTACTGATCAACTGAACATCGTAGTCAGTTGATACCACATGATCCTGGTTGATTCATCAGGATGACTTCTTCTTCAGATGAGCATTCGGACTTCATTGCTTTCCACGTCGGCGAACGTAGAAGCAGCAGTTGGTTGACCACCAGTCAGCATGACTGTTTGAGAGAATCTTCAAACACAGCATCACTCTTCAGGGTTGATGAGGCCGATCTTTGCACATAGATCATTGAACCTCTCTTCTGGAAGAGCCTTGGTCAGTAGGTCCGCTCTCTGAATAGCAGTGGGAATCCATTCCACAGTGACATTCTTCTTTTCGACATGATCACGAATGAAGTGATGTCGAATTTCAATATGCTTCACTCTGGTGTGGTGAACTGGATTCTGGGAGATTGTAATAGCACTGGAGCTGTCGCAATAGATAGGAACTTCATTTTCGTCGATCCCATAGTCCTTTAGTTGATGGACTAACCACAGGATTTGTGAGCAGCAGCTTCCGGCAGCAACATATTCAGCTTCAGTTGTAGAGGTGGCGACTGAAGTCTGTTTCTTTGAAAACCAAGAAATGAGCTTGTTGCCTAGGAATTGACATGTTCCGAAGGTTGATTTGCGATCAAGCTTGCATCCACCGAAGTCTGAATCTGAATATTCGGTGAGCTTGATGTCGTCGTCTGCTGGATACCACAATCCTAAATTGGGCGTGCCTTTGAGATATCTCAGAATCCGCTTTGCTGCATCCAAATGAGCGTCCTTAGGATCTGATTGATATCTTGCACATACCCCGACTGCAAATGCGATATCTGGTCTGCTCGCAGTCAAATACAGCAAAAATCCAATGATTTCTCTGTACTTCTTCGAAGACACAGAGTTTTCTTCTGAACCTGGATCAACTTTCCAGTTTGTGTTCATTGGGATCTTGACTGACTTCATGTGCTGAATACCGAACTTAGCTATCAGCTCCTTGGCATACTTGGACTGGCTGATCAGTATTCCTTCGTTGGTCTGCTTGACTTGCAATCCGAGAAAGAAATTCATTTCTCCCATCATGGACATTTGAAACTTGTTGGTCATGATGTCAGCAAACTTCTTGCACATGCGTTCGGATTTGGATCCGAAGATTATGTCATCGACATAAATCTGAACAAGCAAGAGATCTTCTCCTTCTTTGAGAGTGAACAGAGTTCTGTCCACAGATCCCTTTTTGAAGCCTTGTTCAACCAGAAACTTCGAGAGAGTATCATACCACGCTCTTGGTGCTTGCTTCAACCCATAGAGCGCTTTCTTCAGCTTGTACACCTTTTCTGGTCCAGCAACCTCAAACCCTGGAGGTTGTTCTACATAGACTTCATCTGTGAGCACTCCATTGAGAAATGCACACTTGACATCCATTTGGTGTACCTTGAAGCCTTTGTGAGCTGCGAAGGCTAAAAAGAGTCTGACTGCTTCCAATCTGGCAACTGGGGCGAACGTTTCGTCGTAGTCGATTCCTTCTTCTTGACTATATCCTTTAGCCACTAGCCTTGCTTTGTTTCTCACAACGTTTCCTTCTTCATCTTTCTTGTTCTTGAAAATCCATTTCAAGCCAATCACCTTTGCATCTTCTGGTCGATCCACAAGCTCCCAAACTGAATTCCGGTTGAATTCATTGAGTTCTTCTAGCATTGCGATGACCCATTGAGTAGACTTCAAAGCTTCTTCAATATCCTTGGGCTCTGTAGTTGATAAGAAACAGCTGAAATTCTTATCTTCATTGATGCAGTTCTGATTGATGTCGAAGACGAGGTTGCACTCCGAGTCTTGACGCCATCTGATGGTTCTCCAATGATGTTTTCCTTTGAGTGGAGTTCAAACCATCTTCGATACTTCTTGATTTCTTCTGGGGAAGGTGGGGCTTCTTCGGTCCGAATGGTTCTGGGAAGTTGAGCACCTTCTGGAGCAGGGGAGAGTTGAGCTGGGGCGGCTTCTGCGCTTTCAACTCAAACTTCAGCAACTGGAGTTCCCCCTTGACTGATGCCGTCTGCATTGGCTCCAGTCTAAACTTCAGACCTTTGGTTGATCTTCTGATACTGAAGCATCTCAGCATCTTCATCTTTGCCAGGTCCCCACACCAAGACAGTAGAGGGCTCGATGTTGTGGATTTCAGCTTTGGAACCTTCAGCGATCTGAACATACTTTTCAGCATCTTGTTCCCTGAAACCATCTGTAGACTCATCAAAGATCACATGAGGTGTTTCTTCAACACAAAGAGTTTGAGTATTAAACACTCGATAGGCTTTGCTTGAACGTTCTATTCCAGAGTATCCAAGGAAGACTCCTGGATCAGCCTTGCTATCGAAAGTGTTCAACCTCTTCTTATCATTGTTGTGTATGAAACACTTAGAACCGAAAGCATGAAAGTAGGCAATCGATGGCTTTCTGTTCTTCCATAACTCGTATGGAGTTCTTCCATGTCTCTGAGTGAGGAAGGGGCGATTCTGCGTGTAGCATGCGTTGTTGACTGCTTCGGCCCAAAACTTCAAGGGGAGTTTTGACTCGGCTAGCATCGTCCTTGCTGCTTCCTTTAGAGACCGGTTTCTTCTTTCTGCAACTCCGTTCTGCTGTGGAGTTCTTGCTGCAGAAGTTTGATGACTGATTCCTTGTTCATCACAATACTTACGAATGACAGTATTGAGGAACTCAGTCCCACGATCTGATCTGATGCTGATGATGTTGACTTCCTTTTCAACGCTCAGTCTTCTCAGCAGCTTTGGCAGTTCCTCCAGTGTCTCTTTCTTCTTGAAGAGAAAGATAACCCAAGTATATCGTGAATAATCATCCACAACTACTAAGGTGTACTTCCTACCGTTGTAGCTTCTTGGAGTGATCGGGCCAAACAGATCCATGTGAAGTAGATGCAGAATCCTTCCAGAGGAGTGTCCTGATTTTGACTTGAATGACGTCCGCGTCTGCTTTCCTCTGAGGCATGCTTCACATTCTTGCTTCTTCTGGAACACAATAGAAGGAAGACCTTCTACCAGTTGATGTTTAGCAAGTTTGTTGATCGTCTTGAAGTTGAGATGGTTGAGTCTCTTGTGCCATAGCCAATTGAGCTCCGAGTTGCTCTTGCTGATGAGGCATGTTTCTGGTGGGCTGTCTTCACAAGAAACGACGTAGAGACTTCCTTGTCTGAATCCTTTCAGAACCACCTTCTTTTGATTGTTTCTAACAGTGAATTCATCCTTCTTGATCTTCACTGTGAAACCACTGTCACAAAATTGACTCACAGACAACAGATTATGTTTAAGACCAGAAACAAAGCTAACATTACTGATACTGGCGTTACCCATGTTGAGCACACCGTAGCCTTTTGTTTCTCCGATTGAGTTGTCTCCGAATGCAACTTTGGATCTAGCTTTCTCAACATACTGAGATAGATATTCTTTGTAGCCCGTCATGTGCTTCGAACAGCCACTATCCAGATACCACGTTCTGATTGAAGCTTTGGTCTCTTCCTTGTTTTTGTGTTTCCTGACATTGACCTGCAAGGAAGAGTTGCTTCAGGCACCCAATCAAGCTTTGGGTCCTTCGATGTTAGCTCGAGTTCCCTTTAGAACCCATATCTGTTTCAGAGTTGGTCTGGCTGATCTCTTGCGCTTTGTTGAATGTCTGATTGACGTCGTTGGCGCTTCAGGTGGCACATGAGCATTCTTCTGTTGAGAAATCCTTTTGAAGGCCTCACTCTTGTAGCAGTTCTGTCTGATGAGTGGTTGAGGTCTTCTTTGCTCGGCGAAGTATCTTTCCTGAGATACTTGAGTCTTTGCAGACTTTTGGAGACTTGACTGATGTCCAGTAGCTAGTTGACGTGGACGGCTCTTGGTTCGTCTGGACTCAGCATTGCTTGGTCTCCATGGATGTTGTTCCTTCTGAAACTGAGCTGAGGATGTCAGTTTCTGACTGATGTGACTTTTCTTCCCCCTGGATGGGTGGGGAAGATTCTTCTTGACTCCTGATGTTCCTTCCCGGATCTTCGACTGAAATCTGCTTTCCAGCATTTTCAATAGAATGATCTGGTTGGGGGCCTCCTTAGCTCGTCTGTAGTTTCTCGGAGGTGGAACATTTGATCTAGCCATCAGTCTGCGCTTGCGAACTTCATCCATATCATGATCTCTTGATTCTTCTGAGGTTGTGATTTCAGAAGGATCGTCCTTTGAGATGATCATGATGTCCTTTCCTTTGTCAGCTGCAACCTTTCCTCCGATGCTGTTGACCAGTCCTTTCGATGGAAAGTTGCTCATCATGGGAGACTGCATCATGCAGTTCTTGACTGTTTCTTCCAGCTTGTGATTGAGCCTCTTGATTTCATGAGATGCTCTTTCACATTCTGAGTTGGAGATTCTGAGCTCTTCTTCCAGTCGGCTGTTCTCCATGATTAGCTGATCAAGACAAGTTTCATCCGGAAAGTAGATGATTGTCTGATTCTTAGCTCGTTCATCATTGATCTCCTTGTCCATTTTCTGATTCTGCTTGAGGAGATCTTCGAACATTTTCCTCAGCTGACAGTGATCAGTCATGAGCTGATCAAACTCGTCAGTTTCATCGGATGAGCTATCTCCAGATTCTGAGTGGTCTCCTGAAAGCATCAGGAAGTTATCAGTAAATGGAGTTTTTGAGTGAGAGTTTACCTCTGAGCCATTCATTCCATTGTCGTAGCTATTGTCAGCCACGCTTTCTGATTCATTGGCCATCAGGGCTCGGCTCTCATCATCTGAGCTGGAACTGTCGAAGTCGGATGATTCTGATGTGTCTTTGGAAGAGTCAGCATCGTCAGCAACCATCGCTTTCTTCTTCGAAAAGCTACGATCTTTCTTAGCTTTCAGTTCTCTGCGCTCAGCTGGAGTCAGATCAGGGCATTCATGTCGAAAGTGCCCTTTCTTTCTACATCCAAAGCATTCCATATCTTTGATGTCGTAAGCGGCTGACTTCCTTTCTCCGTTTCGATCTGTGGAATGTCTGGAGTTCCATTCTCTTTCTTTTCCTTTGTAGTGCTGCTTGTGGAACCTTCTGTACTTCCGGAACTTGGACTCCATCTTGTTAAATCTTTCAGTTAACAAGGCATATTGACTGAAGAAGTCCTCTGGGTTGAGTTCCGTTGGGTCCTTGATCTGCTTCTTGCCTTCTCTGGTTGAGGCCTTCAGTGCTACTCCTCTTGAGGTTGATGGACCATCTTCGTCTGATCCTCCAGCCTTCTTGTTACCAAGATTTCTCAGAAGGTCGAACTCATTTGTCATGAGATCGGAGAAAAGCTTGTTTGTCGGGAGCTGACTGAATCCTGGCTTATGTTGATGAGCGACTGAGTAGATCTGCCATTCTCCACGTGGCAGTGCTCGAAGAATCTTCAGGTTGATTTCTCGTTGAGTGTATTTGTCTTTGGAAATGGATTGAACTTCATTCAAGATGAGATTGAATCTTTGTTCCATTTCCTCGACAGATTCATTCTTGAGCATGAGGAAGGAGTCGAACTTCTGGCAAGCTATTGATAGCTTATTCTCCTTGATTTCCTCGGAACCTACGCACATTCTTTCCAGAATGTCCCACATCTCCTTTGCAGTTCCGCACATGATGATCTTCATGACATGCTTGTCAGGAACGGTGCCAGAGATGATGCTTTTGGCGAGGTTGTCTAACTCATCTTGCTTCCTTTCTTCTGTGGTGAAGTCTGCCTTTGACTTGGGCTGGACCTCATCGTAAGGATCCTGTCGGAGATCAACAGGAACTCTTTTGATAGTTTCGGTGATGGTGATCGGTCCGCTGGTGATGACTTCCCATATTCGGCAATGTTGGGCGGTGAGGAAGCTTTCAAGCCGAAACTTCCATATGTCATATTTTTCAATACTAAACATAGGTAGAGAAGATAATCTGCTGTGGTTAGTCTCCATCAAAGAAGAGAGAACAGATAACAGCAGATAGAGCAAATAGCAAGCACAAAAAGAAAGAGTAAAACTTTTTCGAGACCTTTAAGAAAAAGGATCTAGTTCAAATAGAACCTAGTCAGATGCAGATAGTTCTTGCGAACAACCTGCTCTGATACCAATTGTTAGGTCCGGGGGGTCTCGAATAGGTGTATGGGGGGGGAATACACCTATAGGCTATTTTTACAACAATCTACTGACCTCAATCAGAGGGATCTCAGTCAGAGATCAAAACGAAACTTTACATGCAAACAAGGACTCCTGTTTTACTGAAATAAGTTTTGACCAACAGGGTTGACGACTGATACTGAAAGCTCTTCAGTAATGAGATATCAGTTAAGTTGCTGGAACTTAACTGATCCAAGTAAGGGCTTCAGTCGTGTTTGCTAAGATAGAGATGATATCACTCTTCCTTACTGTCAGAGGATAGTTCAGTCAGATTGATATCATACGCAGCGGAAATTAAACTTCGTTTTGTAATAGCCTCGGTGGAGCAGATAGTTGGATTAAGGTTTCTCTTTGCTGTTAGTCAGTGTTCAGTTTTATCAATAGAAATAGCACAAGTAAGAATGTAAAACTGAAAGCTATAAACAACACAGGGACTTTTACGTGGTTCGAAAAAACCCTTTCCTACATCCACGGCTGGTTGATCAGACCAACAATCCACTCCGCAAGTGCTTCACTGGTGCACTGCAAACCGTACCCGTGTGCTTGCCTGGTGCACACAACCGTAAACTGAAGAAAAACCCTTCTTCAGCACCCACACACCTCGCGTAGGATTTCCCTGCTAAGCACACCTCGTGCTCAGACCTTTCACTTAGAGTTCAGAGTACCTTCCTGAACTTCGAACCACTCAAACACTCTTATGGGGGGAGGTTTGAACGAGTGCCAACTATACTTACAAAGAACAAGTTCTTTGAAGCAAGTTTGACCTTTGGCTTCTGGGTAAACAGATATATGCCTAGGGTCTAAGAGAATGTATGTAATCAGCAGTGACTGATTTTGGATTTGGAATTCTCTTCTTCAATTCAAGCTGTGGGGCGGTTAAGCTTTAGGCTGAGTAGCAATTTCGGCAGAGCTTCAGCTTATGTCGTTGAATCGGTGAAGGTTGAAGTGATCCTCGAGCGCTATTTGTAGGAGAACTCTTGAATAGATCCGTTGGCGTAAATCATCCTCAAGATTTCTTCCGTTGGAGAGCAATTCGAATTTGGGCTGAGGCTTCAATCTTCGAGGTTTCTTGTCTGTGTGGAAACGGCTCTCTTTGATGGACAGGAGATGTGACATCTCTGAAAAGTAACCACCAGATAGGAATGACCTCTGCAGAGATAAGATATTTTGAGATCTCTGCATTTAATGCGGCTGTACTTGTGCGTACGTGGCTTCCTCTGAACGTTGGAAGATCAGTCCTAGGAGGAATGTTCAACTGATACTTGACTTTAGTATCAGTCCTTTGCGCGCATTAAATAATCAGTCTTCAATTGATTCTTCAACTGATACTTCAGTTGGTAACTGCAGTCTTCAGTCTTCAGTCTTCGTTCTTCAGTCTTCAGTCTTCAGTCTTCGACACCGTAACTAAACTAGAAACGAACTCTAACACTTGAGTTCAAAACGATTCTAGTCTATTACATATAAGTCCTATGAATTTTGGTATCATCAAAACAAGGGTTAGGATATTCCACAAGGTTCCCAACAATAGCTCTAAGAGCAAGCTTTAAAGTTATTTCGGCATGTGACCATTGAGTACCTTTTTAGTACTCAGCCCTGCATATGTTTTCTAAATGTGCAGGTTAAGCTGTGTTGCAGATGGATGTCAGCGGAGCAAAGCTTTTGATATATAAGTACTAAATTAGGCTCAGGATTCCATGTCTTCATACATGTAATCCACTTAAGCTATTCCGCTGCAACGCTTAGTGCGTTTTACTTTATTGATGTGTTGCAAAGATTTCAAACTAATAGCTTATAGAATTATGTCACTTGATACTTAGACAACTTGTCGTTATGTATTGCGAGTTGTCTGCTTTTGAGTTTTAGAAAAGATTGTTTATGATTACCAAATATTTTGGTAAATTATTGTTTAAGCATGTTAGTGATTTTTATTGAGATCTATTTTCTTTTTCATTTTCTTATTTTGTTTTCAGTCACACTTTTTCCCGACTTAACTATTCACTAGCTTAGGCCGGGCTGTGACAATTGTGATAGACGTGATGGGTATAATTATCAAATTTGTTGTGTATGGGGCGAATATTTTATTTGTGCATTTTACTGAATTTAAACTATGTAGGTCTGAAATACTATTCTCATACAAATCAATTGAGGTTAGTAGAGCAGGATTTCAAACATTGCGAAAGGGATGTGTTGTCGCATGTTCGATAATTAATGCTTGGTGTTTGTGGTTGAATAATGAAGAGGACAAACGGTCTAATGATTCACCGTTGCGTTTTTTTTGCGGCACAGGTTTATACGTAAGTTCTAACTAAACTGATTCTAATATTGTATGATTTAATAGACGTGGCATGTCTTGACTATATTGACTTTACTCTCTATAGACTGGTGGGTGCGACATGCAATACTTTGAACATAGTAGTAGATTCAATGTTTGATTGACTGCTGAGTTGGCCATGTATAAGGGGAGACATCTACATCTACTAGATATGGTCAGTATTTAGTAACAATATTTTATTTAGTTATATATAATATCTCATTTGGTTGTTTTAAAACCATGCACACATGTATGTAGATTTTCTTTCCAGTGGCAGACAACGGTATGTACTATGTCCTTTGTTTTGATACAAAAAGGGGAAAATTGTTCGTGCTAGACAGCATGGTTGATGTGGATGAAGATGGTCGCATGAAAGAGTATGAACGAGTGTCTAGCTTAATGGTAAGTTGAATAATATTACTTAATTTCATTTATACATTAAATATTTTAAATACCAATAGTATTCATTATATTTTGTTGCCATATTTTTTTAAGCGTCAACTTCTGGTTGATTACTTGAATCATGCCGGCGAAGAAAACAGAGCAAAGAAAGTTGGTAAAACAAAACTTCATGTAGTTAAGTTGAAGTGGGCAGATGGCATGAATAAAGAGGACACGGGAATTTACATGATGCGACATCTAGAGACATTCATGGGTGATTATGGCGCTAGTTGGAAGTGTATCTCGTTTGTGTCACGAATGAGGCAACTCCGCGTTTTGCGAGTCCGTTATTGCTCTACACTTGTGGGTTGGGAGCAAAATAAAAATGGGATGGCTGTGAAGAGTGAAGCATCTGTTACGATTAGCCAGGTTGAAAACTTCAATGCCAACATTATGTTGATTGGTTCTTAAATTAGTATTCGTTTTATTACTATGGATTTTGACATTAGAATTTAACATATTTAAGTGAACAAAAGTTTTATACGTTTAGTGTGTTTCGGTAAGCGTTGTTATGATTACATAGTTATACTAAACATAACTGTTTCCAAAAATTATTGAATATTATAAGCTTCCATAAACTAAATTTTATAGGTGATAATTTTTAGTTTAGCTTCCATAAACTAAGCTAAAAATTAATAATTCAATATATGTATCGAATCATGTTTATACGAACATATGTTAAACATTTTCAGATAGTAATCTAATTGTGTAAATGCATGAACAAGTTGATGGAATAACGTGTGCTTTTTTTTATATTTATAAGCCTTTTTATGTAGGTGGACAATGATTCGGACATATTTTATTTTGTTTATAGTGACATAAATATAAATTAATTGAAATCTCAATTACATAAATTCATAAATGTAATGTTTGACATAGACCACAATTTTATTGTGGCATTAATTTATATGAACATGTGCTTGAACTTATTAAGAATTGGACATGATTATGAACATCGGTAATCTACACTTGATTTGAATGAATATAACGTTGTCATTTAAACTGAATAAGTGAATTTTGTTTGAACGTTTTTCTGCACATGTAATATTTTAAACATCGTGTCTTATTTATATTTATAAGCTATTTTATGTATTTGGTCCAAATGAGATCAATGATTGGGACATATTTTATTTTGTTTATATTGACATAGGTAAGATTGTAAATAATTGTAAAAACTATATTGTCATTAATAATTGAACATAAATTTCAATCCAATATCAAACACATAAATGCATAGAGTCAACGGAATACCTATAGTATTCTGCTAATGATGATTTTTTTGACTAATATTGTTTGATATTAAATTTATTTTACAATGTCCAAAACACAATTCGAAATGTTTTACTAAAATATTTTCATAGTGATTAGTGTTCCAACAATTTTTTTTTTATACACCAACCGATGTCGCCATTAAAGAGTTGTCATCTACCTTTGGTCTGTGAACCTGTTGAACGAACTATGGTAATACCTTTAGGTGTGTCCTACCAAACAGAATATTGAATATTCATCTGTACATTTTCTGTTCCTTGATGAAACGTCAGTATCAAAATATTGAATATTATACTACAATCCAGATCATCAACATTTTTTTCTTACAAGTGAATGACCCAAATACTGTTTTGGATATTTTGGATGAACATGATAAACGAAAATGTACACTCCATCTGACAGTTCATTCCATAAAATTTGCATTGAAGTATTTAGAGCTATTTCATGGATGTTTGGATACAATTCATACTTTTCTGGCTTCATCCAATAAGTTTCATTAAAATTGAAAACATAGAAATCGAAATAATCTAGCAAAGGAAACAGAAATTTATACCAATCACGAGTCTCAAAATAAAATGAATACTATCACTTTGGTTCCATAGAATCACGATTTCAAGAGTCTGCGACTTTTGTCAGACAGTTTCTGGAATCATGATGTCCCCAAGTTTTGCATTTTCTGCAAAGACGCTTAGGTTTTTTGTGCGAGAATCATGGCCTTCTCTTGTTCCGATCTTCTGCGTCCACCTACGCCACTTCCTTTGGTCTTGGCTATGTCAGGAGGCAGCACGGTAGGTGAATCTGTAGGTGCTGAACCATAAAATTTATTAAACAACCTGGTCTTTGAGCATGCAGTTGTGCTTGTTGCTCCATTCTCCACAAACTTATCTCGAAGTTCAATGAGATTGTTGTATAATTGCTCAGACAACTCCTCATGGCCTCTAACATGTGCAATTGTCTCACTAACTTGATGTCGGCTGTTTGGAGCTACTACACTGTTAATCATATGATTCATTCGGGCATAAAATGCTAAATTTGCACCACCGCACAACAAGGTACTTTTGAGGAATATTGTCAAGATCAAATTCCGGAATACGAAAAACATATGCTTGCACGGCGTACCTTTCCTAACAAATAAATTACAGCTGCATATCACTTCGTCCTCGGACTTCATGTGGCGCACCAAGAAAACACCATCAAGCTTGTCATCAACCTCGTAGATCGTGATGTTCCCTTCGGAGTACATCTTATGCATTCCACACGCCTTGCTTGCATGATCTATTTCATCCTGAACATCTTTAAAGACAGAATTAGTGTAGACCACCGATGTATTACGTTCGATGGGAAGATTTGTGACCATCGTAGGGCTACGTGTCTCGTCGTTGTGAGTTGACAATTTGTAGTTATACCTCTGTGCATCAACACCACTGCAATAATTGGTATAAAGTAATACCAGATCAGAAGTTTTGTTGATGAATCTCTTGAAAAACTATTCTCGCTTTCGGATGATGAAGTGGTACGAAATAAGCCGCTCATGGATACATGTCTAAAATACGCAGGAATCCACATTGATCTCTCTTCGAACATGTCAGTGAACCACTTATTTGAAGAGAGCTCAAACTCCTGAATCATGTTATTCCATTTTTCCTCAAAAACATCCGCATCATCGTCGTCAGTCCAGACAATATTATCATATGTTGTTTTGAAAGCAGTATTTTCTCTCAATCTCGGTGGCAATTTCTCAGCAACTTTGATATTTTTGTGCCACATGCAAAACCTGTGGTGTGTTTCTTTCCAACAGGATGCAACCGCTTTTTTGAGACCTGGGTCTTGGTTCGTTATTAGAATCCTCGGTGCATTTCCCATGATTTTATCGAACCTATCCAACACCCAAGCGTACGACTCCGTGTCTTCATGAGATATTAGCGCAGCTCCAAATGAGACGCATTTCCCATGATTATCTTTGCCAGTGAATGGGGTGAAAATCAACTTGTACCTGCATATGTATTAAAATTAAAAGACCAGTATTACTAAGTTGCTACAACAAATAGCATTGTTGAATAAAATAGATGCATATATCAACAAACCTAACTGTTCCTTAATATTAATCAAAATATATCGCTGCATGAAATTTGTAAAACACCTGTTTCTATTATAGGTAGCATCAAATGACACGGCATCTCCGAACAAACTGAAATTCTTGACCGACATCTCATTAGCCCAAATAATTCTACACAATTTATTGTCTTCATCGACATCATGGAAGGACTTAAATCCATTTCCAAGTTCTTGCCTATTTGTAAATGTCTCCAACAACATATGTGCATCAGATCCTTTGGAGTGCACCTTCAAGTCCCTGACAAAATTCTTGAAGTCAGTACCCGTGCATCCAATTCCTTCATAACTGCCCATTATCTCTCTGAACATTCTGAACGAACGCATTGGACCAATGTTAGCCTTTATACCAGAAAGTATGAATCTTTGTTGGAATTCATCCAGATTCCTGTTACTTTGCATGAGATCTCTTGCTGGTATAGGCACCATGGTATGTGTATGTCCCTCAACAAATTCAGTAATCTTGTAACATGTTCCCATCGCAAGCTTAAATATCACTTTGGCTTTACAGTCAATCTTGCAAGATGTTGTCTTCCTCTTCTTAGACGTTGAATCATTGATGCGGGAGACTGGTGCTTTAAGCTTTTCCCATACTCCTTCTCTGTTACACACAACATATTATCTGGTTATTGTTTCATCTTTTGCTTTTCTATTAGTGCTCATGCGAGCCTCAAAATCACATGCTTCTGCATAGTCCTTATAAAACTTCACAGCTTCGGGCAATGTTTGAAATATCATTCCAACATAAGGTTTAATAGAATCTGAGCATCGAGGATAACACAATTGTCCATTTGGTGTTCTTGTTTAGAAATTATCTACAATTGAGAACAACATAATAATTAATATGTGCCAAAGTCTAGTAATGCTGCTGAATATCATGAATCTCCATAGTCAAATTTATATCTCTTCAAAATTTATTGTTTTCATCTTAATTGTTTTATAGTTTTTATGCAATTAGTTCATTGATGTTCAAAATTTTAAGGTTCATTGAACAATAAAATTTTACTCCAGTATAGTTCCATGGTATTATAATTTTTTTAATGAACAATAAAATTTTAAGATTTATCCTACTGGTGCAGTTTAAAGTTGCTGATATAATTAGTTCTTACGTTAGTTACAATGTTAGTTCACGCTATGATAGATTGTGTGACTTTAAACAATTCTATACTCCTTTTAGCAATGTTCCTACGTTCGTTCCAATGTTCTTCGGCTCTAACATGTAATTTGGTTCACGCAATACTGGTTAACGTAGAAACTGGAAACACTAAGTTCTTTGAAATTATCTCTAACGAAATGAGGGAAAACTAAGTTCTTCGAATCTGTTTCGCAATAAATTATCTCTAACGAATAATCAGCAACGCAAGAAAACACGCAACGAATTGACATGACAGACGTAGCGAAACAATAATACTCCAATAGTATTAAATCGCCGAAAATCTGATTCTCTGTCAAATATTATGTTCAGTGTATGAAGATAGGCAAACAGTCTCATAGAACTTACCTTGAGATTCCATGGCATAAATTTTAAACAGAGGTTTCTTTCTGGAGTGTTGAGCAGTAATTCACGGTGATGAAGGATATCCACAGCAAGTTGGAAAATAAGCGATATTTTGGTAACTACCATATCCCACGTAATACTCAACCGCAAATAGACTAATTGATTGTATCTAATTTATGAAATAAACGTATATGCTGAGATCAAAATTACAAAGTTATCCTTTAATCATAAAATGCACGTATATCATAGATTGTTGATCAACGAAATTCCCAGCCCTTAGATTGCCCATAATCGACGAACCAGATTTGGTCTTCGTTCTTTGAAAATTTGGTGGTCTCTATAGAACCTCTCCCAATATATATATATATATATATATATATATATATATATAGGGGTGGGCTACCGTGAGAGCACATTTTAAAATAAGAAATAAGAGCAATTTTTAATGTATGAATTTTATGTAGAACACGTATGAATTCGATGTATAAAGGTATGAATTGTGAAAAATAAATTTTTGCTACCTTTGGGATTCGAACTCAGGACCATAAATCCATCCCATAGGATTACGAATCAACCGTAGATCTTGATGATCTAAGGGCTGAAAATGATTCTTATTTTATATCTTCAGAAATGCTCTTATTTTAGCCCTTCCCTATATATATAGCACCTCTTAAAATAAGAAATAAGAACTAGGAAAAATGTATGAATTTTATGTAGAACGTGTATGAATTCGCTATATAAAGGTATGAATTGCTAAAAATAATTTTTTGCTACCTTTGGGATTCGAACCTAGGACCATGAATTCATCCAACAGGATGATGAATCAACCGTAGATCTAAGGACTGAAAATGATTCTTATTTTATATCTTAAGAAGTGTACTTATTTTAGCCCTCCCCTAAATATTTTGAGATTTTGAGATAAGTGAACATATAAGTACATTTTGATGAACTTGTCAATTAATTTTTATGAATGCGCGTTGGTCTGGGGTTGAATCCCTGCAAGTGGCGTATTTTTTTAATAAATTAAATAGATTTATATGTTCATCAATTATATTGGTTACGTTCATTTTTTTTATATGTTCATTTATCTCAAAATATTTAAAATCTCAATAGAAGCTAACCTTATATTATTGGGAATTTATAAAATTTGGTTGACTTCTAAAAAAAAATTGGTTATGATTTCTTACAAAAATTTGGTTCCACGAACAATCCTTCGAGAGATTGAATTTTTTGAAAAATAAATTTGATTATTTATTAATAACAAATATCATATTAAAATAAATATATCACACGAACTAAACTAAATATATAAAAAGTACTCCTTCCGTCCCAGCCCAATAGGCTCAATTGTTTTCGGCACGGAGATTAAGAAACACACTTTTTGATAGATAAATGGGGTGGTCCACAGAAAATTAACCTTTTAAGTATTGCCTTTTTTTTCTTAATCACGTTTGTTTCCTTAAACATTCTCTATTTAAATAAAATGAATTGAATGATGAATTAGGCAATCCTTCCTGGTCTCTCTGTCTCCCTTACAAATGATGAATTAGACATTTTGCTTTCTCCCTGTTCTCCCTTTCAATCGACTGAAACAAGAATGCTAAAAAAAAAAAAAAAAATCGACTGAAACAAGGGAAACTCTAATCCTTTTCTCCTCTAAAATTAAATCCACCTCCGCCGAAACTCTTCTCACTCAATTTGATTGAAAGGGATAGATACATGCAGAGAGAGAGAGAGATAGATCATGGAGTTGTCTGCAATTGGGGAAGAAGCTTTCATTAGGGGGAATAAGTTCTCTGTCAAAATCGAGCCCCCTTCTCTTGTCTGAAATTAAATCCGCCTCCGCTGTTGGCCCCTGGAAAAACGGCGGACGGTCGCCGCCTTCCCCGGTCCTCTGCCCCTCAAACGTGTTGCCCCAACTCTTCTCAATCTAGGGTTTGCGCCGCCCCTTCCCTTGAGGGGTGAAGATACGGCGGCAAGTTTACAGAGAAGGCGACTAGGGTTTTGTGGTTCACAGAGGTGGGTCTCTGGAAATTGAAGAGATAAGGGGAAGGGGGTAGCTTGTGCTTTTGTTGCCGGAAATTGAAGAGAGAAGAGGAAGGGGGTGGCGGTGACTGCAGCAGTCACGGTGGCCGGCAAAGAACGACGGAGGTGCGGCAGGGGACTATGTCGCCGGAGTGCTAAGCTTGTGACTGTTGAAGAGGGGAGGGAAAACTAGAGAAAGAGTGGTCAGTGGTGAGGAATGAAAATTAAGGTTTCAAATTAAGGGGTGTATATTTTTTTTTGATTAAGAATTAAGAAGGCCCTAATTATTTCTAATTTTAGACTGAGCCTATTGGAGTGGGACGTCCCAAAAAGGAAAGCGAGCCTATTGGAGTGGGACGGAGGGAGTATTATAAATAAATATAGAATAAAAAAATATATAAATTGATTATTGATACTGATGTTGTTCGTCCATCGGACGAAAGGTGTTAGGTCCGGGGGGTCTCGAATAGGTGTATGAGGGGGGGGGGGAATACACCTATAGGCTATTTTTACAACAATCTACCGACTTTAATCAGAGGGATCTCAGTCAGAGATTAAAGCGAAACTTTACATGCAAACAAGACACCTGTTTTACCGAAATTAGTTTTGACCAACAGGGTTGACGACTGATACTGAAAGCTCTTTAGTAAAGAGTTATCAGTTAAGTCACTGGAACTTAACTGATCCACGTAAGGGCTTCAGTCGTGTTTGCAAAGATAGAGATGATATCACTCTTCCTTACTATCAGAGGATAGTTCAGTCAGATTGATATCATACGCAGCGGAAATTAAACTTAGTTTCGAATAGCCTCGGTGGAGCAGATAGTTGGATTAAGGTTTCTCTTTCCTGTTAGTCAGTGTTCAGTTTTATCAATTGAAATCACACAAGTATTGTCGCAGCCCGAAATCCCGACGCTAGTAATAGCGGGGTACGAGTATCGATACGACTATTTTTAAAGAATAAAAGATAAGAAGAACTAGGTGAACGTCATGCGGAAGCTCACATCAAAGCATGTTAAGGAAAAACTTCATAAAATTAGCCCAAGGGTAAAAACGTCAACATTGTCATATCTTTTTAATTATCAGGAATTTCACGAACAAAAGCAAAACGGGTATAGCTCATTTTTTTGTAAGCAAGCATAATATGCAGAGTATCGCAGCAAAAGGCGAACCGATTATTGTTGGATTTGTATACTGAAAGCAAGAACTTTATGCTTGTATACAATGATTCCTGTTATTCACTATTCTTATCTCCTGTCTGATTGTGTTCATGATTGCATATGTATGTTCTTTATCTCTGTATAAGTAGATTATATGGTGTGTTGTAGATCACAGAAGACCATATAATTGGAATAACCTTAAGAGATATAATATGATCACAGCCGAAATAACTCTAGGACAAGTTATTGGTTTAGGCTGCAGTATAGATGGAAGTAGTTTGTCTTGGCTACTTGTCTATACTGGTACGTCATTACGTATTGATAGGACCAACAGTTGAGATGTATTCTTCTATCTGACTTAAGTGAAGAATCAAGATCTCGGTGACTTATAAATCTTAATACTAATAAGTATTCAGATATATATGTTAATTCGTATATCACTTTGACTTACTATGAGCGAGAGTTAAATACTAACTCGAGTACTCTGTATCTTGGGTGATAGCAGTTAATATATGATATTTGATTATCTGTATTAGTACCCGTATCCGGTATAGGATAATGACATCCCCTTAAGGAGCTCAATAAGGTTTATTACGCTAAACCCTGCAGGTTGATTAAGTTCAGGCGTAATAATAAAGATTGAGTGGTACTGCTTAAGGAATTATTAAGAGATTAATTAATTTAAGCTGTCAGAGCTCTAATTAATTAATGGATGTCGGATATTTTAAATACGGAGATTTAATAAGTCTAAATACAAGCCCCGACTCATCACCGGCAATAAAGGGGTAAGTCAGTATCGGTTCTCTAGTGGAATGAACTGATATTTATAAATTAATTATGGTCTGGGCTGACCATGGATGAATTAATTTATTTGAGGCCCATCTTTATTCCTTGTATCTGGTCCCTGGGCTGGCCCAATGTCTCCTAGCCCATGAAGACAGAATTTTCGGCCCTAGCACTGTAATTGGCGCCTCCTCCTTATTTCTGTATTATTAAATACAGCTGTCAGCTCTCAGGAAAATACACTGATAAAATATTAGGGTTTGAGAGCAGAGGGAGGCGCAGAAAATCGTGAGGTGCCATTCTGTCTTGGGAGTTCTCATAGCTCGTTGTCCATCCAACGTTGGGAATTGAGCGGGATACAGTCGAGAAGATCAGAGCTGGAGTCTGAATCATTCAACGCGATTATCAACCATTTGTGCATCCGATTCTCAAGTAAGTTTTCCTAACACCTATGTGCAGCTGTTAAATTCATAGGAGCATGTTAGGAATTAATCGTTGTATGGCAAATTAATAATAACCAAGAAACGATCATCGGGCAAACGGAACGTTAATTCAATTTAATATTCCTTCAATTGGTATCAGAGCCCAGGATTAATTTCTTGGCTCTATTATTAATTTGTGTACGATTAATAATGTGCGTTGTCTTTTAACTGCTGTTGTTCTTCGTGATTCGTTGATTCGTGGGATACGTCGTTTGACGTTGTAATCGTTTTTCACCACGAGAAAATCCGTGGTTAGATTAGGATTTCAATTGTATTTGTTTTTTCCGTTGTAAATCTGTAAAAATTGAAGAACGAGACGAGGACGACGACGAATCAACGACGAGGAAGGTGTAAGGAGGAGCAACGGGCACGGAGCGAGCAAGGCCGCCGGCGCCAAGGGCTGCGCGCGCGCTGAGCGCCGCGCGCCTGGGCAGGCGCCGTGCGCCTTTGCTGCTGCTGCTCGATGCGAGGCGAGGCGGGGCTGCTGTGCGGGTCGGGCAGGGAAGGGGGCTGCAGCCGGCAGGGGCTGTGCGCGCTCGGGGCCGCGCCTGCGCGCTTCGCGCGCTGCGCGCCCAGCGGGCGGCGCACTGCCGCTGCTGCCGCTGCTGCTGTCCACGCCGGGATGCCTGCTGGAGCTGCTGCCGCTGAGAGCGCCGGAGTCTGCTGCCGCTGTGCGCGCGCTGGAGGCGCGCTGGAGGCGCGCGGAGGCTGCTGCCGACTGTTGCTGTTCGCCCGGTGCCGCGCAGAGGCTGCTGCCGCTGGGCTGCTCGCTCGCCGGGCTGCTGGTGCGGCATACGCCGGTCTGCCGCGCGCGCCGGGGCGGCTGTGCAGAGAGGCGGCGGCGCCTAGGGTTCCAAACCCTAGGTGGCTGCGTTTCAAACCCTAGGGGGCCCAAACCCTAGCTTGACGGGCCCATGTGTTCGGGCCGAGTTTTATCTTCAGTTTTTGGGCTTGTTTTTCTATTTTATTTTGTAATAGAATAGATGTTGGGTTTCCACGAATGGATCACGAAGAATTTTAATTCTTTTATTACTGTTCTTTGCATGTCGTGGTTGTTAATCCCTTATGCTCTTTACCTGCTTTTTGCACGTCTTTGCTTGTTAATATTTGTTTATTAATTGCGCTTAGACGAGCATGTTAGTAGGTTTGCCGTTTTCTTAAGCATGTTTTAGAATTCTGCGAGCATGATTTACATGTTGCGTTCTAGAGAAGCATGTTTAGGTTTATGTGCTTGAGCATGAACAAACCTTTTGAAAGAAAAAGACTAAGCAGTTTAATAATTTTTATAGTAATTAAAAATTATTTTAGACCTCCACATGCGGTCTCTAGACAAAGTGATTAGCAATATGAGTAAACGTCCACCCAACGTGGCTTACTTCATATTTGTTTTTCATAAGTTTGTCAGAAGAGGTTTCTATAAAAAATATTTAAACCATTAAAGTAGTGGGAGTTATGCAGTAAACGTCCACCCAACGTGGCTTACTTGTGTAATTTTCACAAGTACTTTGGAGAATGGAATTAAATAAGATAACCAAGAAAATTAAATTGAAAGCGGCATGGTCCTAGTGAGTATGCTAATTTCGAGAATTTAATTTTCAAGGTTAAAATGTGGTCATTGCTTAGATATCATATCAAGTACAATGTACAACTCCCAAAGGAGTCCCTTCTTGATGATGATATGGTCTAGTTAAGGTGCCAACTATTAATTTCCTTTGTCAAAAGGTTAAGTTGACATGGATGGAAATTAAATGACTAGGTAAATAGTCTGGTTGAGGAGTTCATGTGTAAACGTCCACCCAACGTGGCTTGCACATGGGATTCTTTGAGCCGTTGGAGGTTTCATTAATATTGTTTTATCAAAAGGTTACAATATTACTGTTACGAACTATATGCGTTTCATGTTCTTACATGTTTATTTGTTTACTTTCAGATATGTCTATGTCTCCGATTATTAACATTCTAGCCAACAATCCTCTCACCGGTCCAAATTACACTGAATGGAAACGCCATATTATGTATATTCTTGACGCTGATGAGCACAGTTTTGTGCTTACCACTCCACGTCCCGCGGCCTTAACTGATGAGTCGACTGATGCGGATCGTGAGGCGCATAAAAGGTGGCACAAGTCGAATAATATGGCCAAGTGCTATATTATGATGACTATGTCGCAAAATTTGCAACTCCAGCATCAGGTCATGGATGACGCAGCGACCATCATGTTAAACCTCAGTGAGGTTTATGGGGAGTCCGAGAGGTCTGCTCGTTTTAACTTGATGAGAGAAATCTTGTCTTGTAAAATGAGCGAGGGCAGCTCGGTGCACGATCATGTCATGCATATGACAAATCTGTTTGACAGGCTTGATCTGCTAGGAGGGGGTATCGAAGGCGAAGCCAAGGTCGATATCATCCTCAATACTCTCCCCAAGACTTTTGAGCATTTCCGTCTCAATGTCGTTATGAGCAAGGCCAACTATACTCTTAATGAGTTGTTGAATGCTCTAGTTTCGGCAGAGGGGGTCATGGGCACGCGCAATGGGAAAGAGGTCCTTGTTGCTGCCAAGGGATCTACTTCTTCGTCGAAAGGCGGGAAAAAGAAGTGGAAAGGTCCAAAGGGCAAGCATGACCATGAGGCTAGTGGGAGCGGTAAAGCCAAGGTTGATGGCCCTAGCGGCGGCGTGAACAAGCCGACAGCCAAGGGAAAGTGCTTCAAGTGCGGCAAGGTTGGGCATTGGAAGAAAGATTGTCCAGTGCTCAAGGCAAAGGGACAAGGTACGTCACAAGTTTTAGTAACAGAAACATGTTTAGCTTCGTTTTCTACTCATTCGTGGGTAGTGGATACGGGGGCAACTGACCATGTTTGTTACACCTTGCAGGGGTTCAACCCAACAAGGGAGCTGGCAAGTGATGAGATCACCATCTCCATGGGCAATGCGTCGAAGGTCGCAGCTGTTGCTATTGGAGATTTATCTTTATGTTTTGGTGATGACATTTTAGTTTTGAGAGATATTTTATATGTGCCGGAGTTTCGGCGGAACATAATTTCTGTTTCAAAGTTGTTTTTGAATGGATATTCTGTTACTTTTGATGGGGGTGTCTCTATCATGAGAGATAACAAGATTATTTGTTCTGGAATTTTGAACAACTCTCTCTATACTATTACATGTCCAATGAATAACTCTGTCCATGTTGCATCTACATCACAAATTCTTCCAAATCCTAATAAGAGAAAATATTACTCTCATGAACAATATACACATACTTGGCACCTAAGATTAGGCCACATCAATCTAAATAGGATCCAAAGGCTCGTTTCAAATGGAATCTTGAAAGATTTTCAAGCTGTGCCATTTAGAACCTGCGAATCCTGTATAGAGGGAAAGATGACGGCAAGGCCTTTTAAGGCAAAGGGGAATAGGGCCTCGGATGTGTTAGAATTGATTCACTCTGACTTGTGTGGACCGATGTCCACTAGAGCTCGTGGAGGATACGAGTACTTCGTCACTTTCATTGACGATTACTCAAGGTATGGGTATATTTACCTACTTCAACGCAAGTCTGAATGCTTTGAGAAATTCAAAGAATTCAAGGCGGAGGTGGAGAAGAGAACGGGTAAATCTATCAAGTCATTGCGGTCTGATCGCGGTGGCGAATACCTCGGGAACGAGTTTCTGCAATACTTGTCAGATCTTGGGATTACATCCCAATTGACTGCACCAGGTACTCCCCAACAGAACGGTGTAGCGGAGAGAAGAAACAGAACTCTTATGGAAATGGTACGATCTATGATGAGCTATGCATCATTGCCTATTTCGTTTTGGGGATATGCCTTGGAAACAGCGGTTTATTTGCTGAATCGGGTACCGTCCAAATCGGTTCCTAAAACTCCTATTGAGTTATGGTCAGGGCGTAAGCCCAGCTTGAATCATATAAAGATATGGGGTTGTCCTGCATACGTGCTAGACAAGGAAGCGAGGAAATTGGAGCCGAGATGCGAACTAATGCTGTTTATAGGATACCCTAAGGAAACGAAAGGTGGTTACTTTTATAATCCGAAGGATCAGAAAGTGGTTGTTAGCACCAACGCACGATTCTTGGAACACGATTATGAAAGTAATCACAAGTCTAAGTCCGAGATTGTCCTTCAAGAAATCGAAGGCAATGGACAGGCGATTCCATCACCCCAGCCAAGTGTGCAAGTGAATGCACCACAAGACCCTGCACAAACCATTGTCACAACTGTACCACCACCGCTTCGTCGTAGTGGGAGGGTTGTAGTTCAACCCGATCGATTTATGTTCTTGGGAGAATCTTCGGATCTACTCCCTGTTGATGAACAGAAGGATGTCGACCCTGATAACTATAGACAAGCGATGAAAGATCAAGATGCAGATTCTTGGTACGAGGCCATGGTTTCTGAAATAGAATCCATGGGTGCTATGGATGTATACGAGAAGACCGAACTACCAGATGGCTTCCTAGCTATAGGTAGTAGGTGGGTATACAAGAGAAAGAGAGATTCGGATGGCGAAGTCGCAGCTTTTAAAGCTAGACTGGTGGCGAAAGGTTATACCCAGGAACAGGGTATAGATTATGATGAGACCTTTTCGCCGGTTGCCATGCTTAAGTCTATCCGAATACTCCTTGCCATAGCAGCCCACATGAACCTTGAGATTTGGCAAATGGATGTCAAGACCGCTTTCCTAAACGGTTTCCTTGAAGAAGGAAGGGACATCTATATGCAGCAACCTGAAGGGTTTGTGAAGAAGGGCGAAGAGCATCTTGTGTGGAAGCTTAAGAAGTCCATTTATGGACTTAAGCAAGCTTCGAGGTCATGGAACAAACGTTTTGACGAGGTCATTAAATCCTATGGATTTACTCGTTGTGAGAACGAGAGTTGCGTGTACCGTTTAGATGCCAATGGTGACGTGGTTTTCCTTGCACTTTATGTAGATGATATCCTCCTCATTGGCAACAATGTTGAGCTATTATCGGACATAAAGAAGTGGTTATCCGAACAGTTTCAAATGAAAGACTTAGGAGATGCAGCGTACATCCTGGGGATCAAGGTCGTCCGTGATCGCCAGAAAAGGATGTTGAGCTTATCTCAAGCGTCTTACATTGATACTGTGATTGCTCGTTTTAGCATGCAGAATGCCAAGAAAGGCTTGCTACCTTTTAGACATGGCATTCCTCTGTCTAAGGACATGTGTCCTAAGACGCCTAGTGAGGTTGAGGAGATGAGGAAGATACCCTATGCTTCCGCCATAGGTAGCCTCATGTATGCGATGCTCTGCACGAGACCTGATATTTGCTATGTCGTTGGCATGGTTGCAAGATATCAGTCGAACCCTGGACCAGGACACTGGACTGCGGTAAAGCATATTCTCAAGTACCTGAAGAGGACTCGAGATTATAGGCTAGTTTACCAGTCAGACAGTCTATTTCCTTTGGGTTACACCGATTCGGATTTCCAGGCTGACCGGGATGAGAAGAGATCTACCTCTGGTTATGTGTTTACCTTGGGAGGTGGAGCCGTATCATGGCGGAGTGCAAAGCAGAAGTGCATTGCAGACTCCACCATGGAAGCCGAGTATGTAGCTGCTTCGGAAGCTGCTAAGGAGGCTGTATGGTTCCGGAACTACCTCTTGGATCTAGGAGTGGTCCCTAATTTGCCTAAGAGTATCATAATTTATTGTGATAACTCGGGTGCAGTGGCAAATTCTAAGGAACCCAGGAGCCACAAGGCGTCAAAACACATAGAGAGAAAGTACCACATTATACGAGAAATCGTAAACAGAGGAGATGTGCTAGTAGAGAAGATTGATACATTGGAGAACCTAGCTGATCCTTTCACGAAAAGCTTACCGCAAAAGACCTATGAGAAGCATGCTCGAGGGATGGGATTGCGGTTGATGCCACCCACTTAGAGAAAAACTTTCAGTATAAGTGGGAGAGATGAAGTGAAGTTTTGTAATAGCTAGTATTTAGACACATTGTATACTAAAAGTTTTGCTTTAGTATAAGTGGGAGATTGTTGGATTTGTATACTGAAAGCAAGAACTTTATGCTTGTATACAATGATTCCTGTTATTCACTATTCTTATCTCCTATCTGATTGTGTTCATGATTGCATATGTATGTTCTTTATCTCTGTATAAGTAGATTATATGGTGTGTTGTAGATCACAGAAGACCATATAATTGGAATAACCTTAAGAGATATAATATGATCACAGCCGAAATAACTCTAGGACAAGTTATTGGTTTAGGCTGCAGTATAGATGGAAGTAGTTTGTCTTGGCTACTTGTCTATACTGGTACGTCATTACGTATTGATAGGACCAACAGTTGAGATGTATTCTTCTATCTGACTTAAGTGAAGAATCAAGATCTCGGTGACTTATAAATCTTAATACTAATAAGTATTCAGATATATATGTTAATTCGTATATCACTTTGACTTACTATGAGCGAGAGTTAAATACTAACTCGAGTACTCTGTATCTTGGGTGATAGCAGTTAATATATGATATTTGATTATCTGTATTAGTACCCGTATCCGGTATAGGATAATGACATCCCCTTAAGGAGCTCAATAAGGTTTATTACGCTAAACCCTGCAGGTTTATTCCTTGTATCTGGTCCCTGGGCTGGCCCAATGTCTCCTAGCCCATGAAGACAGAATTTTCGGCCCTAGCACTGTAATTGGCGCCTCCTCCTTATTTCTGTATTATTAAATACAGCTGTCAGCTCTCAGGAAAATACACTGATAAAATATTAGGGTTTGAGAGCAGAGGGAGGCGCAGAAAATCGTGAGGTGCCATTCTGTCTTGGGAGTTCTCATAGCTCGTTGTCCATCCAACGTTGGGAATTGAGCGGGATACAGTCGAGAAGATCAGAGCTGGAGTCTGAATCATTCAACGCGATTATCAACCATTTGTGCATCCGATTCTCAAGTAAGTTTTCCTAACACCTATGTGCAGCTGTTAAATTCATAGGAGCATGTTAGGAATTAATCGTTGTATGGCAAATTAATAATAACCAAGAAACGATCATCGGGCAAACGGAACGTTAATTCAATTTAATATTCCTTCAATTATATGTATGAAGACACATAACCGTGAGTGTATTGCTTGATCTCAAAAGGAAACTAAGTATCTCACACATCAAGACTCTAATATCATAAAGGCAAAGTAGAAATTCAAAATACAACGATTGAAACTCTCCCCCACCAGCACCAGACCAATCTCGCTCCCTGCTTAGCCTGCACATTTAGAAATATATGCAGGGCGTGAGTACATAATACTCAGTGGGCAAACGCCGAAAAACAAGAAAGGTGCTCTTAGAGCTATAAGTTTGAAACTTGCCACATCTCAGCAATACACAGAAATAAATTTAGCGTAAATGAATCTGTGTAAGCAGTTTTAATAATCATGATATCATAAAGAAACGAACGAATGACAGCTGTCAAAGATCTCAACATGTATGCACCACATCTACAACTCATCATTATCAAAGGTACTGAGAAGTAGGCCTCCCTCTCGGGTACCGTGACCGGCCGACCCGAAGACGGCTCACAGTCACCTCTGTGCACAAAATCCCGCTTGTGGCAGGACCGAATTCGTCTCATCAGTAGAGGGTAACACACAAGTCATTATCAACAAAAATCGGCAAGTCAAACAGTTCTCAAACATCATTTATCTCAAAACATTTGATAAACTCATAACATCATCAAAACAGTTTTAGAAAGCTCATATGATATATGTATACTCAAAATATTGCCCACCTGAAGTCCTTCGCTAGTTTCGGAAAGAAAACATGCGACTTACTTCTTCGTCTCGCTCGGTCTTCATAATTCATCATCATCGTCATCGAAGGTTCATGTGATAAAACAAACCTTAGTTAGAACTCATTACTAAAATCCAATCTCGTCTCAACGATAACTTCTTACTCAACGTCTATTTACTCAATAAAACTCAATCCCTAGGTATACTCAACTTCTAAGGATTCACACGTCCTATTATCGACTTAACTCTCAACTCGGCTCAAACTCATAGCAATCAAGCACATAAACAAGTATAAACACTTAAGCATATGAAAAACACACATAGACAAGTCAAAAGCAAACTTCACTCTGCACTGACTCAACTTTAAAACCTCACTAGACTCTGTACAGAACTCCCCTGGAGTCGTAACTTATACCAAAGGAAACCTCTTTGAGTCTAGTTTCATTTAAAAAAAAGTAGGATAAAAAACTCCAAGTATTTTAGGAGATATGACTGTTTTACTACAGTCTACCATATTCGGCAGTTTTTAGCAATCGAAAAGTTTGATTTTTGAAAAATAGTAAACGTTGTCAAAAAGGTCTGAAATTTGGTGGATACTTAGATAAGACACTTAGGTCTCAACCATAAAAATATGGGTTCCAGAACACTAAGGAAAGCTACTGGAAAAGGTGACTCTATTGGCTACCCACCGATCAATTCGGCAGAACGTAGCAGTTTTAGTTTTACATTTTGTAAAAATAGTAAACGAAGTCCAAATGACTTGAAATTTTACCGGTATGCTCAAAACTCTCAAATATACATACCATAAAATTTTCATGGTGTTTGGGTATCAAAAACCCCTCGAAAACAGTAGGTCAGTGCTTCATGAAAAACGACTCCGAAACATACACACAAGCAAACATGCTCAACTCAACACTTCATCAAGGCAAACTCATCAAAGCTCATTTTAAGCACTTATAGCACTAAAAAATATTCAAGTATAACATAATACTCATAATACTCAATCTCGACTCTTTTCTTTCATCATAAACTCAAATCTCATGGAAAACGTTTCAACGAACGCATCAAACAAATTCTCTTTCATTTTCATGCTCGGATTTACTCAAATACTCAAACATGATCTTTTACATCATATAACTCATTATACCCATATTTATTCTCTTTATATCATGTAAACTAGATTTTAATGAAAATCCATGTATCAACATAAAACTCTTTACAAAACATGACAAAAATTCACATAATGGTCATAGAGCAATTTAGACCTCATTTTACCAAGCATCAAACTCACATCATATAAGAACTCAAAACTCATACAAACTAAACTAAGTCAAAATTTTATTTAGCCTATAATAGACTTAATCAAAGATACAAAGACACTACTATCATGCTTAAAAACATATATCTTAAGCCAAAATCACTTAATAACACATAGACCAAAAAGTCCTAATTTTTACTAAACTAAACTCTTTGAAAAAATTAAAAACACATATGAATCTTTAATCCATTCATAGATCTATCATTATTAATCAATTTATCTCACATATAAACCATCAATTCACAAATTAGAGCATAGATACACATATCCCTAATTTTATTAAACTAACTCACATCCAACTCATCAATTGACATCATATACTCAAATTACTCCATCAATCATCATCATATACATCTCATGGACTCATCTACATCATCAATTCATCATTTAAATCATTGACTCAAAAGTTCCCATTTTTGGGTAAACTAAATTCCATCGAAGTTTCACATCTCAAGGCACATACTTCACAACACACATCAATCATCAACACACATCATGTAAATCTCATTTTTCACCCCAAATCAAGAAAAGAAAAAGAAAAATTTTGAAGGGGTGAAGACCCACTTTTTCGAAAATTTTGAAATAGGGAGGGGGTGATTTTCTTGCTTCAATCTTTCAAGAATACACACACACAACATCCTTCAAGTAAGATTCATGGAAAACATGGTCACTTACCCAAATTTCTTACCAAAGTTCACACTTTCTCACTCTAACTTTGGAGCTCTTCTTCAAGGATTCTCTTGATTATAAGTGGCTAGAATGTATTTATGGAATATTTTAGAGTGGATTGAGGTGTTTGGTAATATTTTTGGAAGCTCCGAAGGTTTTCTTCAATGGAGGAAAATGGAGGAAATGAGAGATGATGGAGGAGGGTGTTGGGCGAAAATGATGAGTGAGGGAGAGAGAGAGAGATGGCCGAAAATTGTAAGTGAGGGAGAGAGAATTTGCTTTACAAGATTTAATTTGATCTTGTGAATCTTAAGAGAGATTTGAAGATCTTATGAAATATTTGGTGATCTTAGGGAATATATGCATTTAATGCATTGATCTCTCTCACTCTAATCTCTACACTTCTCTCTCTAATCTCTGCACTCTCAATCTCTACTCTCTCAATGAACACACTCTCAATCTCTACTCTCTCAATCTCCACACTTGGCAATTTGTGACAATTAATCATATGGTAGAGAAATTAAAATAAAGTGTGAGAAGGGTGATTAAATAAAAATCACAATAACTATGGAAATGTTACTCATTAATAAGGTACCATAGTATAATTATTCATGTGACCAAAATAATAATTATAGCACTAATATTAGTGCACTCACTCAATTATAATATTCCTCTTCGTAGGAAAAATAATCTGAAAATATTTTGTTTGGAAAAAATTCTATAAACCGGCATTCTTTGATTTCTCGGTAAAAATAAACCGCACTTGCTTTGGAAACTTAATCAAAATTCCAAGTGTTAATCTCTCAAATAAAAATCATAATAACTTAGTCATAATGACACACGTAACAGAAATCACATAATCAATCAGTCACGTAAGTTCACATAATATCACGTCAAAGCAGTCGGCAACACAAACAAACTAGACGTCTCTCTGACCGACTCTTTTCATCAAGGTTCTCACTCTTTCCTTCCTCGACTCTATGTCAAACTCATTATTCATATTTTCTTAATAGGATAGTCAATCTCTGATAACTCGGTATCCGGTAATTCTATTCCCGGTAGTCGGAAATAAAATAAAATCTCAGCTCAATTCAATCAGCATCTCTTACTCAACTAATTTCTCAAATCTCATCACTCTAACTCCATCATTGGTTTATTCACTCGTGACTCTATTTAAAAGACAAACTGTCTTATCTGGTCATAAAAAAAATAGTCTCGCATCTCGTCATCTCATTACTCTTTATAGTGCTAAGACACTATCTCACAACATAGGGAAAAGTACGGGGTGTTACATCCTACCCCCCTTAAAAAAAATTTCGTCCCGAAATTTGAGTTATTCACCTTCGGAAAAAAAACTCTGGGTACTTCTCTTTCATCTTCTCTTCAAGTTCCCATGTTGATTCTTCTTGACCATGATGTCGCCATTGGATTTTCACCAAAGGAATCGACTTGTTCCTCAATTGTTGGATCTTCCGGTCCAGCATAGCATCAGGTCTCTCTTCATAGCTCAAATCTGGTTCTAGGGACACTTCTTCTTGATGGATGACGTGTTTTGGATCAAACACGTACTTTCTCAATTGAGAAACATGGAAAACGTCATAGACGTTCGCGAAGCTCGGAGGCAACGCTAGTTTATAGGCTACAGGGCCTACCTTCTCTAATATATCATAAGGTCCTATATAGCTCGGTTTAAGTTTTCCTTTAACTCGAAAATGATACACTCCCCGAGATGGGGATAACTTACAGAAAACGCTGTCTCTAATGTTAAAAGAATCTTTCAACGATTACTCAATTGTTGGGTTTCTTTTTTTCGATTTTGACAATCGATGCCGTAATTCATGGCTATGTGGTCCCACTTCTATTGTGGAAGTCTCTAATAGGTGTAATTTGTATAAGGTTGCCAAAGTGGCGCCTTCACGTGTTAACACGTCAAACATCTTTCTACGAAAGATGCCATCTCTCGCTTCATATTCTCCTATCAAAGCGTCGTTTCGGTTTCGGTACATTTTCGTACTTTCCGCATGTGCGGTGTAAGGGGTGTCATGAACTTCGCTCGGGATTTCATTCTTCGATCCTTCTCTATCAAGCTCTCACAGTCTTCTTCCTTCGGGATGGCAATATCTGCCGCTTTCTTGATAACCTTTCACTATCTCGGTTCAAATCTTCATTCGCAACCTCTCCATCTTTTCATCCTCTTTCTGAGCTATGAGTATCCTCGATCGTAAACAGGTGTGATGCTTAGTGTTGCAATCACTATTTCCGTTGTTTGTGGTGGTATTACTACCTCCAATTTCATTCTCTCGAATTCTTTGCTCAGGTTCACTTCTCGAGTAAGGAGAAATCCTAACTCTCCTTGATTCTTCCTACTCAACGCATCTGTTACAACATTAGCCCTTTTGGGGTGTTAAATATCCCACAATCGTAATCTATCACCAATTCTGACCATATTCTTTGTCGCATGTTCAGATTTTTTTTTTGCTCAAATGAGAATTTGACACATTTGTGTTCAGTATATATCTTGCACCGTGCTCCTTGGAGATGGTGCCTCCAGATCTTCAAAGCATGCACTACGGCTGCTAATTCTAAGTCATGCGTTGGATAGTTTATCTCATGCGGTCTTGGTTGTCGCGAACTATATGTTATAACTCTTTCGTCTTGCATCAGTACACAACCTAGACCATTCTTCGTTGCGTCTGTAAAAACTGCATACTCTTCTTCTTAACGAGGAGAACTGGTGCTCTTCGTGGGGAAGCACTACATCGAATAAAGCACGGGAACATAAGTTCCGGGTCTCGAGCCCGATCATTACTCAAGTTGACGACCCGATGGTAATTTCGATAAACGTCATCTATATCTTCATATTTTTCGCACGACTGGCACGTTGTTTATATTCGTCTTAGGCTCCTCACTCTGGTTCAGATATACAACGTACGTGGTTGTATCCTTTCTTTGTAAGAGCTTCCTGGCTTGCAGTGCCGAGATGATTGGCGTCTCCTTCCATTTTTCCTCAATACCAATGAAGGAAGTAGGTTCTTGGCCAGGTGGCTGGAAAGATATCCGTCTCTCCTTGCATTGTATCTTCGCATGGTTTTCCTCTAACCAATCCATTCCCAAAATTATATCCAAGTGCCACATAGGCATCAATCTCAGGTTTCTAGCCGCGAGCTTAATCGATTCTAACTTAAATTCTAAGTTAGTGCACACGTGCGAAACCGTAGTAGTTCTGCCTATGGGTGTGGTTACTCTTAGGGGTTTTGGACCAGGCTCTACGTTCAGTTCTAAGGTATCGGCACAAGTATGAGAGATAAAATAATACGATGCTCCAGTGTCGAACAAGATTACTATAGGTACGCATTTTAACTCGCCTATACCTGTCAAATTTCCTCGATTCTTCTCCGGTGCTTCTTGCTCAAGCGCGAACATTCACTGACGATGTGGTTGATTTGCCTGCGAGGCTGGTTGATGTATTCCAGTCTGTCGTAGTCGATAGGCTGGCTATCGTCGCTGTGGTGGCGGTAGCGGTAGATTTCCCTCCATCGCATCGATTTCAGATGAAATTGACTCGGACTTCCTCCGCTTCCTCCTTGTTTGACGATTTGGGCATTGATTCGAATAATGTCCAACCCTTCCGCAGGTGTAACAGCTATTCGGTCTCATCTTGCATTCTCTCAGATGTAATTTATTGCACTTTTGGAAGGATGGTATTCCTCTTGGTGCTTAAGAAACTGTTGCGGGGCAATTGGGCCAACATAAGGCCGTTTATCTCTGTTTTGAAATTGCGGTGGCGTATTCTGACTCTGCCACGGCTTCTTGAGACCTTGACTTCGGTCGTCCCATTTTCTCTTTCCTTCTTGCCCTCGTCCAGAAAAAGGTGGATTTCGCGTTTGAGTGCTCTAATTTGGTTGGGGTGCTGAAGCTTGAATCGCTTTCTCTGGCTGCATTGTTAGTTCCATATCTAGCGCTCTATTTAATGCTTCAGTACACATAAACGCACTCTGTCTCGTTAAATCGACTCGAATCTCTTGTCTCAGTCCTGATCGAAACAATTATGACATCTTCTCGTTCATCTCTACTCGATATGTGGCACACCGAACCAAGTCACAAAACTGACGATCGTATTCCGCTACGGTTTTATTGCCTTATCTCATATTAACAACTCTATTTCTTTCTTCATTCGGTTTTTCTTTCTCGGTGGTAGTCTAAGGGAACATATATCAACCTTAGAACTAATTCTCATAACTCACAAATCATAAGACTCTTACTCAACATCATACTATTTTCTCAATTCTCATAACTCAATGTCAAAGACATAGTTCATGTCTATCATTGCAACATCAGATTAAAGCTCTACTCAAGTATAGAGACTCTCTGGTCATTGTCATATAGACATATGAGAGAATTTTCTCTTTCGAGAACTCTTACTAATGGTGGGGCATAACGAAAATAAAACATCCCCTAACACTACGACGATTACCTCTATACTAGTCGTCATGTCAGTCTGCTATCGTGGAATACATTATCTGGTCTAACCCGTCATCTCGATCTCCTTGAATCTGCGCCTATTCTGGCTTAGCATCACTTCTTCTCATCCTCGAAATGGTTAGCTTTTTGCATACTTGGCTAATATAAGAAAATCTATAATCGAAAAGTTGTGCTCGTCCCGTAATAAAAGTATCCTATGACTGCTCTCATAATTCATGTTTCTTCCAATCACACTTCTTGTTATGCCATCCTAGTTAGTTACCTAGACATTCCTAACTCTTGTCGGATGTGGTAGGGAATAGGATGTGATGAATAAAAATATCTGATCTTTGTACAAGACGAGCTCAAGTAATGGGATAATTCCATAACAGCCAGTGCTATTTCAAGGATAATGAAGAAGTTACAATCAAAGGAAGATCAAAAGCTAGAACAGAAACTAGAATAAAAACTGAGATATGATATGATGGAAGTAAATCAATACTGGAAATAGAAGCAATCCACTAAGTGGAAAATGATGGAAAATGAATAAATTGTCCACTGTCAAAGCAAGGGGTAAGGATTTCAAACACAAACGGCTTAGGCTCGGACACAGTAGATCTGGAAAAATTTCTCAATAGCAAATAGTTCATCTCCTGTAGGAGTTCAAATGGATGCAGAAAAATTTAAATACGACCAAGCGGGATAGGGACTCAATAAGTCTACTCTCATGACTACTCTAGCGACGATAAACGCGGTCCCGATGAAAGTACTTCTATTTCAAAGTACAATTGGTCAATAGTATCTATGCATCCCATGAGGTCTCCATAATACGTTCGTCCTATTAGGGTCGTGTCTATAATTTGCGATGAAATCTCTAGCTATCTCTGTATTATCTCAACGGTTGGTTCCTCTGTTCCTCTTCTTCCTCTTTTTCTCGGTTTACGTTCCTTCGGTTCCCTCTTCTTCTCGGAGGTATACTATAAAGGAAAAAGAAATATATGACTATCGGCCTCGAAACTAGCTGTTCGTCAAAACAAAATAGAAATTCTCTTTTTCTCACTTCACTTCTATATCTCATGTGTGATCTCAAAATTCTCAAAATTCTCATCTACTCTATTTCTCGTCTATCATCGTTCATAATTCTCATCAATCTCTATTTCTCATTTATCATATGCATCAGCATCATCATTCTTAAAACTCTGATAAAGAAGGTGAAACTCACTAATCATCAACATCTCTGTATATATATATATAAGGAAAATTGCCTCTCTCTCGAGGTCTTTTACAAAAGTAGGATCCTATGTACAAAGGTCCTAACACTAAAATGATGCTCTAGCTATACAAGCATCATAGGTACTAAGCGTCTATAGATATACACTATCTACTACTACGCACTATACTATGCCTCTCTACCTATATATATACATATACGTATATATCAACTATGCATCTATATGTATGTACGAGTCTACTAGATACACGTGCTAACTAGCCATCGTCTCCTGAAATCCTGCTCGTCGCCTCATCAACCTCCATATCTTCACTCGGCTCCGTCTCCTTGCTCGGCTCTGACTCCTGACTCTCGTACTTGTCGATCAGTCGGTAGACGCTATCGTCGCTCGGCTCATCCTCGACATCGGTGTCCACCATCAGACCATAAACAGGCACCTCAGGAACAGGTACCCATGTCTCGACTCCATCGGCAGTAGTATACGCTGCAATGGCCGGGTCCGTCTATTTTCGATCATCATACAGTACATAACTCATTAGTAAACCAAACTCAACTCTCAACAAGAAAGAAACAAGAAACAACATCAACCTCTTACCTCGTTAAGCCGGAGGAGATGGGGTGCTGGGGTTTCGTTTCCAACTGACTCTCTCAAACTAGCCTAAGAATTCAAATTAGACTAGTGCTCAATCTTAAAAGAGTAGAAGCAATCAAAGGTTCAACTCAGTCCAACAATAGACTCAGAGCAGATGACCTGCTCTGATACCACCCTGTCGCAGCCCGAAATCCCGACGCTAGTAATAGCGGGGTACGAGTATCGATACGACTATTTTTAAAGAATAAAAGATAAGAAGAACTAGGTGAACGTCATGCGGAAGCTCACATCAAAGCATGTTAAGGAAAAACTTCATAAAATTAGCCCAAGGGTAAAAACGTCAACATTGTCATATCTTTTTAATTATCAGGAATTTCACGAACAAAAGCAAAACGGGTATAGCTCATTTTTTTGTAAGCAAGCATAATATGCAGAGTATCGCAGCAAAAGGCGAACCGATTATATGTATGAAGACACATAACCGTGAGTGTATTGCTTGATCTCAAAAGGAAACTAAGTATCTCACACATCAAGACTCTAATATCATAAAGGCAAAGTAGAAATTCAAAATACAACGATTGAAACTCTCCCCCACCAGCACCAGACCAATCTCGCTCCCTGCTTAGCCTGCACATTTAGAAATATATGCAGGGCGTGAGTACATAATACTCAGTGGGCAAACGCCGAAAAACAAGAAAGGTGCTCTTAGAGCTATAAGTTTGAAACTTGCCACATCTCAGCAATACACAGAAATAAATTTAGCGTAAATGAATCTGTGTAAGCAGTTTTAATAATCATGATATCATAAAGAAACGAACGAATGACAGCTGTCAAAGATCTCAACATGTATGCACCACATCTACAACTCATCATTATCAAAGGTACTGAGAAGTAGGCCTCCCTCTCGGGTACCGTGACCGGCCGACCCGAAGACGGCTCACAGTCACCTCTGTGCACAAAATCCCGCTTGTGGCAGGACCGAATTCGTCTCATCAGTAGAGGGTAACACACAAGTCATTATCAACAAAAATCGGCAAGTCAAACAGTTCTCAAACATCATTTATCTCAAAACATTTGATAAACTCATAACATCATCAAAACAGTTTTAGAAAGCTCATATGATATATGTATACTCAAAATATTGCCCACCTGAAGTCCTTCGCTAGTTTCGGAAAGAAAACATGCGACTTACTTCTTCGTCTCGCTCGGTCTTCATAATTCATCATCATCGTCATCGAAGGTTCATGTGATAAAACAAACCTTAGTTAGAACTCATTACTAAAATCCAATCTCGTCTCAACGATAACTTCTTACTCAACGTCTATTTACTCAATAAAACTCAATCCCTAGGTATACTCAACTTCTAAGGATTCACACGTCCTATTATCGACTTAACTCTCAACTCGGCTCAAACTCATAGCAATCAAGCACATAAACAAGTATAAACACTTAAGCATATGAAAAACACACATAGACAAGTCAAAAGCAAACTTCACTCTGCACTGACTCAACTTTAAAACCTCACTAGACTCTGTACAGAACTCCCCTGGAGTCGTAACTTATACCAAAGGAAACCTCTTTGAGTCTAGTTTCATTTAAAAAAAAGTAGGATAAAAAACTCCAAGTATTTTAGGAGATATGACTGTTTTACTACAGTCTACCATATTCGGCAGTTTTTAGCAATCGAAAAGTTTGATTTTTGAAAAATAGTAAACGTTGTCAAAAAGGTCTGAAATTTGGTGGATACTTAGATAAGACACTTAGGTCTCAACCATAAAAATATGGGTTCCAGAACACTAAGGAAAGCTACTGGAAAAGGTGACTCTATTGGCTACCCACCGATCAATTCGGCAGAACGTAGCAGTTTTAGTTTTACATTTTGTAAAAATAGTAAACGAAGTCCAAATGACTTGAAATTTTACCGGTATGCTCAAAACTCTCAAATATACATACCATAAAATTTTCATGGTGTTTGGGTATCAAAAACCCCTCGAAAACAGTAGGTCAGTGCTTCATGAAAAACGACTCCGAAACATACACACAAGCAAACATGCTCAACTCAACACTTCATCAAGGCAAACTCATCAAAGCTCATTTTAAGCACTTATAGCACTAAAAAACATTCAAGTATAACATAATACTCATAATACTCAATCTCGACTCTTTTCTTTCATCATAAACTCAAATCTCATGGAAAACGTTTCAACGAACGCATCAAACAAATTCTCTTTCATTTTCATGCTCGGATTTACTCAAATACTCAAACATGATCTTTTACATCATATAACTCATTATACCCATATTTATTCTCTTTATATCATGTAAACTAGATTTTAATGAAAATCCATGTATCAACATAAAACTCTTTACAAAACATGACAAAAATTCACATAATGGTCATAGAGCAATTTAGACCTCATTTTACCAAGCATCAAACTCACATCATATAAGAACTCAAAACTCATACAAACTAAACTAAGTCAAAATTTTATTTAGCCTATAATAGACTTAATCAAAGATACAAAGACACTACTATCATGCTTAAAAACATATATCTTAAGCCAAAATCACTTAATAACACATAGACCAAAAAGTCCTAATTTTTACTAAACTAAACTCTTTGAAAAAAATTAAAAACACATATGAATCTTTAATCCATTCATAGATCTATCATTATTAATCAATTTATCTCACATATAAACCATCAATTCACAAATTAGAGCATAGATACACATATCCCTAATTTTATTAAACTAACTCACATCCAACTCATCAATTGACATCATATACTCAAATTACTCCATCAATCATCATCATATACATCTCATGGACTCATCTACATCATCAATTCATCATTTAAATCATTGACTCAAAAGTTCCCATTTTTGGGTAAACTAAATTCCATCGAAGTTTCACATCTCAAGGCACATACTTCACAACACACATCAATCATCAACACACATCATGTAAATCTCATTTTTCACCCCAAATCAAGAAAAGAAAAAGAAAAATTTTGAAGGGGTGAAGACCCACTTTTTCGAAAATTTTGAAATAGGGAGGGGGTGATTTTCTTGCTTCAATCTTTCAAGAATACACACACACAACATCCTTCAAGTAAGATTCATGGAAAACATGGTCACTTACCCAAATTTCTTACCAAAGTTCACACTTTCTCACTCTAACTTTGGAGCTCTTCTTCAAGGATTCTCTTGATTATAAGTGGCTAGAATGTATTTATGGAATATTTTAGAGTGGATTGAGGTGTTTGGTAATATTTTTGGAAGCTCCGAAGGTTTTCTTCAATGGAGGAAAATGGAGGAAATGAGAGATGATGGAGGAGGGTGTTGGGCGAAAATGATGAGTGAGGGAGAGAGAGAGAGATGGCCGAAAATTGTAAGTGAGGGAGAGAGAATTTGCTTTACAAGATTTAATTTGATCTTGTGAATCTTAAGAGAGATTTGAAGATCTTATGAAATATTTGGTGATCTTAGGGAATATATGCATTTAATGCATTGATCTCTCTCACTCTAATCTCTACACTTCTCTCTCTAATCTCTGCACTCTCAATCTCTACTCTCTCAATGAACACACTCTCAATCTCTACTCTCTCAATCTCCACACTTGGCAATTTGTGACAATTAATCATATGGTAGAGAAATTAAAATAAAGTGTGAGAAGGGTGATTAAATAAAAATCACAATAACTATGGAAATGTTACTCATTAATAAGGTACCATAGTATAATTATTCATGTGACCAAAATAATAATTATAGCACTAATATTAGTGCACTCACTCAATTATAATATTCCTCTTCGTAGGAAAAATAATCTGAAAATATTTTGTTTGGAAAAAATTCTATAAACCGGCATTCTTTGATTTCTCGGTAAAAATAAACCGCACTTGCTTTGGAAACTTAATCAAAATTCCAAGTGTTAATCTCTCAAATAAAAATCATAATAACTTAGTCATAATGACACACGTAACAGAAATCACATAATCAATCAGTCACGTAAGTTCACATAATATCACGTCAAAGCAGTCGGCAACACAAACAAACTAGACGTCTCTCTGACCGACTCTTTTCATCAAGGTTCTCACTCTTTCCTTCCTCGACTCTATGTCAAACTCATTATTCATATTTTCTTAATAGGATAGTCAATCTCTGATAACTCGGTATCCGGTAATTCTATTCCCGGTAGTCGGAAATAAAATAAAATCTCAGCTCAATTCAATCAGCATCTCTTACTCAACTAATTTCTCAAATCTCATCACTCTAACTCCATCATTGGTTTATTCACTCGTGACTCTATTTAAAAGACAAACTGTCTTATCTGGTCATAAAAAAAAATAGTCTCGCATCTCGTCATCTCATTACTCTTTATAGTGCTAAGACACTATCTCACAACATAGGGAAAAGTACGGGGTGTTACATCCTACCCCCCTTAAAAAAAATTTCGTCCCGAAATTTGAGTTATTCACCTTCGGAAAAAAAACTCTGGGTACTTCTCTTTCATCTTCTCTTCAAGTTCCCATGTTGATTCTTCTTGACCATGATGTCGCCATTGGATTTTCACCAAAGGAATCGACTTGTTCCTCAATTGTTGGATCTTCCGGTCCAGCATAGCATCAGGTCTCTCTTCATAGCTCAAATCTGGTTCCAGGGACACTTCTTCTTGATGGATGACGTGTTTTGGATCAAACACGTACTTTCTCAATTGAGAAACATGGAAAACGTCATAGACGTTCGTGAAGCTCGGAGGCAACGCTAGTTTATAGGCTACAGGGCCTACCTTCTCTAATATATCATAAGGTCCTATATAGCTCGGTTTAAGTTTTCCTTTAACTCGAAAATGATACACTCCCCGAGATGGGGATAACTTACAGAAAACGCTGTCTCTAATGTTAAAAGAATCTTTCAACGATTACTCAATTGTTGGGTTTCTTTTTTTCGATTTTGACAATCGATGCCGTAATTCATGGCTATGTGGTCCCACTTCTATTGTGGAAGTCTCTAATAGGTGTAATTTGTATAAGGTTGCCAAAGTGGCGCCTTCACGTGTTAACACGTCAAACATCTTTCTACGAAAGATGCCATCTCTCGCTTCATATTCTCCTATCAAAGCGTCGTTTCGGTTTCGGTACATTTTCGTACTTTCCGCATGTGCGGTGTAAGGGGTGTCATGAACTTCGCTCGGGATTTCATTCTTCGATCCTTCTCTATCAAGCTCTCACAGTCTTCTTCCTCCGGGATGGCAATATCTGCCGCTTTCTTGATAACCTTCCACTATCTCGGTTCAAATCTTCATTCGCAACCTCTCCATCTTTTCATCCTCTTTCTGAGCTATGAGTATCCTCGATCGTAAACAGGTGTGATGCTTAGTGTTGCAATCACTATTTCCGTTGTTTGTGGTGGTATTACTACCTCCAATTTCATTCTCTCGAATTCTTTGCTCAGGTTCACTTCTCGAGTAAGGAGAAATCCTAACTCTCCTTGATTCTTCCTACTCAACGCATCTGTTACAACATTAGCCCTTTTGGGGTGTTAAATATCCCACAATCGTAATCTATCACCAATTCTGACCATATTCTTTGTCGCATGTTCAGATTTTTTTTTTGCTCAAATGAGAATTTGACACATTTGTGTTCAGTATATATCTTGCACCGTGCTCCTTGGAGATGGTGCCTCCAGATCTTCAAAGCATGCACTACGGCTGCTAATTCTAAGTCATGCGTTGGATAGTTTATCTCATGCGGTCTTGGTTGTCGCGAACTATATGTTATAACTCTTTCGTCTTGCATCAGTACACAACCTAGACCATTCTTCGTTGCGTCTGTAAAAACTGCATACTCTTCTTCTTAACGAGGAGAACTGGTGCTCTTCGTGGGGAAGCACTACATCGAATAAAGCACGGGAACATAAGTTCCGGGTCTCGAGCCCGATCATTACTCAAGTTGACGACCCGATGGTAATTTCGATAAACGTCATCTATATCTTCATATTTTTCGCACGACTGGCACGTTGTTTATATTCGTCTTAGGCTCCTCACTCTGGTTCAGATATACAACGTACGTGGTTGTATCCTTTCTTTGTAAGAGCTTCCTGGCTTGCAGTGCCGAGATGATTGGCGTCTCCTTCCATTTTTCCTCAATACCAATGAAGGAAGTAGGTTCTTGGCCAGGTGGCTGGAAAGATATCCGTCTCTCCTTGCATTGTATCTTCGCATGGTTTTCCTCTAACCAATCCATTCCCAAAATTATATCCAAGTGCCACATAGGCATCAATCTCAGGTTTCTAGCCGCGAGCTTAATCGATTCTAACTTAAATTCTAAGTTAGTGCACACGTGCGAAACCGTAGTAATTCTGCCTATGGGTGTGGTTACTCTTAGGGGTTTTGGACCAGGCTCTACGTTCAGTTCTAAGGTATCGGCACAAGTATGAGAGATAAAATAATACGATGCTCCAGTGTCGAACAAGATTACTATAGGTACGCATTTTAACTCGCCTATACCTGTCAAATTTCCTCGATTCTTCTCCGGTGCTTCTTGCTCAAGCGCGAACATTCACTGACGATGTGGTTGATTTGCCTGCGAGGCTGGTTGATGTATTCCAGTCTGTCGTAGTCGATAGGCTGGCTATCGTCGCTGTGGTGGCGGTAGCGGTAGATTTCCCTCCATCGCATCGATTTCAGATGAAATTGACTCGGACTTCCTCCGCTTCCTCCTTGTTTGACGATTTGGGCATTGATTCGAATAATGTCCAACCCTTCCGCAGGTGTAACAGCTATTCGGTCTCATCTTGCATTCTCTCAGATGTAATTTATTGCACTTTTGGAAGGATGGTATTCCTCTTGGTGCTTAAGAAACTGTTGCGGGGCAATTGGGCCAACATAAGGCCGTTTATCTCTGTTTTGAAATTGCGGTGGCGTATTCTGACTCTGCCACGGCTTCTTGAGACCTTGACTTCGGTCGTCCCATTTTCTCTTTCCTTCTTGCCCTCGTCCAGAAAAAGGTGGATTTCGCGTTTGAGTGCTCTAATTTGGTTGGGGTGCTGAAGCTTGAATCGCTTTCTCTGGCTGCATTGTTAGTTCCATATCTAGCGCTCTATTTAATGCTTCAGTACACATAAACGCACTCTGTCTCGTTAAATCGACTCGAATCTCTTGTCTCAGTCCTGATCGAAACAATTATGACATCTTCTCGTTCATCTCTACTCGATATGTGGCACACCGAACCAAGTCACAAAACTGACGATCGTATTCCGCTACGGTTTTATTGCCTTATCTCATATTAACAACTCTATTTCTTTCTTCATTCGGTTTTTCTTTCTCGGTGGTAGTCTAAGGGAACATATATCAACCTTAGAACTAATTCTCATAACTCACAAATCATAAGACTCTTACTCAACATCATACTATTTTCTCAATTCTCATAACTCAATGTCAAAGACATAGTTCATGTCTATCATTGCAACATCAGATTAAAGCTCTACTCAAGTATAGAGACTCTCTGGTCATTGTCATATAGACATATGAGAGAATTTTCTCTTTCGAGAACTCTTACTAATGGTGGGGCATAACGAAAATAAAACATCCCCTAACACTACGACGATTACCTCTATACTAGTCGTCATGTCAGTCTGCTATCGTGGAATACATTATCTGGTCTAACCCGTCATCTCGATCTCCTTGAATCTGCGCCTATTCTGGCTTAGCATCACTTCTTCTCATCCTCGAAATGGTTAGCTTTTTGCATACTTGGCTAATATAAGAAAATCTATAATCGAAAAGTTGTGCTCGTCCCGTAATAAAAGTATCCTATGACTGCTCTCATAATTCATGTTTCTTCCAATCACACTTCTTGTTATGCCATCCTAGTTAGTTACCTAGACATTCCTAACTCTTGTCGGATGTGGTAGGGAATAGGATGTGATGAATAAAAATATCTGATCTTTGTACAAGACGAGCTCAAGTAATGGGATAATTCCATAACAGCCAGTGCTATTTCAAGGATAATGAAGAAGTTACAATCAAAGGAAGATCAAAAGCTAGAACAGAAACTAGAATAAAAACTGAGATATGATATGATGGAAGTAAATCAATACTGGAAATAGAAGCAATCCACTAAGTGGAAAATGATGGAAAATGAATAAATTGTCCACTGTCAAAGCAAGGGGTAAGGATTTCAAACACAAACGGCTTAGGCTCGGACACAGTGGATCTGGAAAAATTTCTCAATAGCAAATAGTTCATCTCATGTAGGAGTTCAAATGGATGCAGAAAAATTTAAATACGACCAAGCGGGATAGGGACTCAATAAGTCTACTCTCATGACTACTCTAGCGACGATAAACGCGGTCCCGATGAAAGTACTTCTATTTCAAAGTACAATTGGTCAATAGTATCTATGCATCCCATGAGGTCTCCATAATACGTTCGTCCTATTAGGGTCGTGTCTATAATTTGCGATGAAATCTCTAGCTATCTCCGTATTATCTCAACGGTTGGTTCCTCTGTTCCTCTTCTTCCTCTTTTTCTCGGTTTACGTTCCTTCGGTTCCCTCTTCTTCTCGGAGGTATACTATAAAGGAAAAAGAAATATATGACTATCGGCCTCGAAACTAGCTGTTCGTCAAAACAAAATAGAAATTCTCTTTTTCTCACTTCACTTCTATATCTCATGTGTGATCTCAAAATTCTCAAAATTCTCATCTACTCTATTTCTCGTCTATCATCGTTCATAATTCTCATCAATCTCTATTTCTCATTTATCATATGCATCAGCATCATCATTCTTAAAACTCTGATAAAGAAGGTGAAACTCACTAATCATCAACATCTCTGTATATATATATATATAAGGAAAATTGCCTCTCTCTCGAGGTCTTTTACAAAAGTAGGATCCTATGTACAAAGGTCCTAACACTAAAATGATGCTCTAGCTATACAAGCATCATAGGTACTAAGCGTCTATAGATATACACTATCTACTACTACGCACTATACTATGCCTCTCTACCTATATATATACATATACGTATATATCAACTATGCATCTATATGTATGTACGAGTCTACTAGATACACGTGCTAACTAGCCATCGTCTCCTGAAATCCTGCTCGTCGCCTCGTCAACCTCCATATCTTCACTCGGCTCCGTCTCCTTGCTCGGCTCTGACTCCTGACTCTCGTACTTGTCGATCAGTCGGTAGACGCTATCGTCGCTCGGCTCATCCTCGACATCGGTGTCCACCATCAGACCATAAACAGGCACCTCAGGAACAGGTACCCATGTCTCGACTCCATCGGCAGTAGTATACGCTGCAATGGCCGGGTCCGTCTATTTTCGATCATCATACAGTACATAACTCATTAGTAAACCAAACTCAACTCTCAACAAGAAAGAAACAAGAAACAACATCAACCTCTTACCTCGTTAAGCCGGAGGAGATGGGGTGCTGGGGTTTCGTTTCCAACTGACTCTCTCAAACTAGCCTAAGAATTCAAATTAGACTAGTGCTCAATCTTAAAAGAGTAGAAGCAATCAAAGGTTCAACTCAGTCCAACAATAGACTCAGAGCAGATGACCTGCTCTGATACCACCCTGTTGCAGCCCGAAATCCCGACGCTAGTAATAGCGGGGTACGAGTATCGATACGACTATTTTTATAGAATAAAAGATAAGAAGAACTAGGTGAACGTCATGCGGAAGCTCACATCAAAGCATGTTAAGGAAAAACTTCATAAAATTAGCCCAAGGGTAAAAACGTCAACATTGTCATATCTTTTTAATTATCAGGAATTTCACGAACAAAAGCAAAACGGGTATAGCTCATTTTTTTGTAAGCAAGCATAATATGCAGAGTATCGCAGCAAAAGGCGAACCGATTATATGTATGAAGACACATAACCGTGAGTGTATTGCTTGATCTCAAAAGGAAACTAAGTATCTCACACATCAAGACTCTAATATCATAAAGGCAAAGTAGAAATTCAAAATACAACGATTGAAACTCTCCCCCACCAGCACCAGACCAATCTCGCTCCCTGCTTAGCCTGCACATTTAGAAATATATGCAGGGCGTGAGTACATAATACTCAGTGGGCAAACGCCGAAAAACAAGAAAGGTGCTCTTAGAGCTATAAGTTTGAAACTTGCCACATCTCAGCAATACACAGAAATAAATTTAGCGTAAATGAATCTGTGTAAGCAGTTTTAATAATCATGATATCATAAAGAAACGAACGAATGACAGCTGTCAAAGATCTCAACATGTATGCACCACATCTACAACTCATCATTATCAAAGGTACTGAGAAGTAGGCCTCCCTCTCGGGTACCGTGACCGGCCGACCCGAAGACGGCTCACAGTCACCTCTGTGCACAAAATCCCGCTTGTGGCAGGACCGAATTCGTCTCATCAGTAGAGGGTAACACACAAGTCATTATCAACAAAAATCGGCAAGTCAAACAGTTCTCAAACATCATTTATCTCAAAACATTTGATAAACTCATAACATCATCAAAACAGTTTTAGAAAGCTCATATGATATATGTATACTCAAAATATTGCCCACCTGAAGTCCTTCGCTAGTTTCGGAAAGAAAACATGCGACTTACTTCTTCGTCTCGCTCGGTCTTCATAATTCATCATCATCGTCATCGAAGGTTCATGTGATAAAACAAACCTTAGTTAGAACTCATTACTAAAATCCAATCTCGTCTCAACGATAACTTCTTACTCAACGTCTATTTACTCAATAAAACTCAATCCCTAGGTATACTCAACTTCTAAGGATTCACACGTCCTATTATCGACTTAACTCTCAACTCGGCTCAAACTCATAGCAATCAAGCACATAAACAAGTATAAACACTTAAGCATATGAAAAACACACATAGACAAGTCAAAAGCAAACTTCACTCTGCACTGACTCAACTTTAAAACCTCACTAGACTCTGTACAGAACTCCCCTGGAGTCGTAACTTATACCAAAGGAAACCTCTTTGAGTCTAGTTTCATTTAAAAAAAAGTAGGATAAAAAACTCCAAGTATTTTAGGAGATATGACTGTTTTACTACAGTCTACCATATTCGGCAGTTTTTAGCAATCGAAAAGTTTGATTTTTGAAAAATAGTAAACGTTGTCAAAAAGGTCTGAAATTTGGTGGATACTTAGATAAGACACTTAGGTCTCAACCATAAAAATATGGGTTCCAGAACACTAAGGAAAGCTACTGGAAAAGGTGACTCTATTGGCTACCCACCGATCAATTCGGCAGAACGTAGCAGTTTTAGTTTTACATTTTGTAAAAATAGTAAACGAAGTCCAAATGACTTGAAATTTTACCGGTATGCTCAAAACTCTCAAATATACATACCATAAAATTTTCATGGTGTTTGGGTATCAAAAACCCCTCGAAAACAGTAGGTCAGTGCTTCATGAAAAACGACTCCGAAACATACACACAAGCAAACATGCTCAACTCAACACTTCATCAAGGCAAACTCATCAAAGCTCATTTTAAGCACTTATAGCACTAAAAAACATTCAAGTATAACATAATACTCATAATACTCAATCTCGACTCTTTTCTTTCATCATAAACTCAAATCTCATGGAAAACGTTTCAACGAACGCATCAAACAAATTCTCTTTCATTTTCATGCTCGGATTTACTCAAATACTCAAACATGATCTTTTACATCATATAACTCATTATACCCATATTTATTCTCTTTATATCATGTAAACTAGATTTTAATGAAAATCCATGTATCAACATAAAACTCTTTACAAAACATGACAAAAATTCACATAATGGTCATAGAGCAATTTAGACCTCATTTTACCAAGCATCAAACTCACATCATATAAGAACTCAAAACTCATACAAACTAAACTAAGTCAAAATTTTATTTAGCCTATAATAGACTTAATCAAAGATACAAAGACACTACTATCATGCTTAAAAACATATATCTTAAGCCAAAATCACTTAATAACACATAGACCAAAAAGTCCTAATTTTTACTAAACTAAACTCTTTGAAAAAAATTAAAAACACATATGAATCTTTAATCCATTCATAGATCTATCATTATTAATCAATTTATCTCACATATAAACCATCAATTCACAAATTAGAGCATAGATACACATATCCCTAATTTTATTAAACTAACTCACATCCAACTCATCAATTGACATCATATACTCAAATTACTCCATCAATCATCATCATATACATCTCATGGACTCATCTACATCATCAATTCATCATTTAAATCATTGACTCAAAAGTTCCCATTTTTGGGTAAACTAAATTCCATCGAAGTTTCACATCTCAAGGCACATACTTCACAACACACATCAATCATCAACACACATCATGTAAATCTCATTTTTCACCCCAAATCAAGAAAAGAAAAAGAAAAATTTTGAAGGGGTGAAGACCCACTTTTTCGAAAATTTTGAAATAGGGAGGGGGTGATTTTCTTGCTTCAATCTTTCAAGAATACACACACACAACATCCTTCAAGTAAGATTCATGGAAAACATGGTCACTTACCCAAATTTCTTACCAAAGTTCACACTTTCTCACTCTAACTTTGGAGCTCTTCTTCAAGGATTCTCTTGATTATAAGTGGCTAGAATGTATTTATGGAATATTTTAGAGTGGATTGAGGTGTTTGGTAATATTTTTGGAAGCTCCGAAGGTTTTCTTCAATGGAGGAAAATGGAGGAAATGAGAGATGATGGAGGAGGGTGTTGGGCGAAAATGATGAGTGAGGGAGAGAGAGAGAGATGGCCGAAAATTGTAAGTGAGGGAGAGAGAATTTGCTTTACAAGATTTAATTTGATCTTGTGAATCTTAAGAGAGATTTGAAGATCTTATGAAATATTTGGTGATCTTAGGGAATATATGCATTTAATGCATTGATCTCTCTCACTCTAATCTCTACACTTCTCTCTCTAATCTCTGCACTCTCAATCTCTACTCTCTCAATGAACACACTCTCAATCTCTACTCTCTCAATCTCCACACTTGGCAATTTGTGACAATTAATCATATGGTAGAGAAATTAAAATAAAGTGTGAGAAGGGTGATTAAATAAAAATCACAATAACTATGGAAATGTTACTCATTAATAAGGTACCATAGTATAATTATTCATGTGACCAAAATAATAATTATAGCACTAATATTAGTGCACTCACTCAATTATAATATTCCTCTTCGTAGGAAAAATAATCTGAAAATATTTTGTTTGGAAAAAATTCTATAAACCGGCATTCTTTGATTTCTCGGTAAAAATAAACCGCACTTGCTTTGGAAACTTAATCAAAATTCCAAGTGTTAATCTCTCAAATAAAAATCATAATAACTTAGTCATAATGACACACGTAACAGAAATCACATAATCAATCAGTCACGTAAGTTCACATAATATCACGTCAAAGCAGTCGGCAACACAAACAAACTAGACGTCTCTCTGACCGACTCTTTTCATCAAGGTTCTCACTCTTTCCTTCCTCGACTCTATGTCAAACTCATTATTCATATTTTCTTAATAGGATAGTCAATCTCTGATAACTCGGTATCCGGTAATTCTATTCCCGGTAGTCGGAAATAAAATAAAATCTCAGCTCAATTCAATCAGCATCTCTTACTCAACTAATTTCTCAAATCTCATCACTCTAACTCCATCATTGGTTTATTCACTCGTGACTCTATTTAAAAGACAAACTGTCTTATCTGGTCATAAAAAAAAATAGTCTCGCATCTCGTCATCTCATTACTCTTTATAGTGCTAAGACACTATCTCACAACATAGGGAAAAGTACGGGGTGTTACATCCTACCCCCCTTAAAAAAAATTTCGTCCCGAAATTTGAGTTATTCACCTTCGGAAAAAAAACTCTGGGTACTTCTCTTTCATCTTCTCTTCAAGTTCCCATGTTGATTCTTCTTGACCATGATGTCGCCATTGGATTTTCACCAAAGGAATCGACTTGTTCCTCAATTGTTGGATCTTCCGGTCCAGCATAGCATCAGGTCTCTCTTCATAGCTCAAATCTGGTTCCAGGGACACTTCTTCTTGATGGATGACGTGTTTTGGATCAAACACGTACTTTCTCAATTGAGAAACATGGAAAACGTCATAGACGTTCGCGAAGCTCGGAGGCAACGCTAGTTTATAGGCTACAGGGCCTACCTTCTCTAATATATCATAAGGTCCTATATAGCTCGGTTTAAGTTTTCCTTTAACTCGAAAATGATACACTCCCCGAGATGGGGATAACTTACAGAAAACGCTGTCTCTAATGTTAAAAGAATCTTTCAACGATTACTCAATTGTTGGGTTTCTTTTTTTCGATTTTGACAATCGATGCCGTAATTCATGGCTATGTGGTCCCACTTCTATTGTGGAAGTCTCTAATAGGTGTAATTTGTATAAGGTTGCCAAAGTGGCGCCTTCACGTGTTAACACGTCAAACATCTTTCTACGAAAGATGCCATCTCTCGCTTCATATTCTCCTATCAAAGCGTCGTTTCGGTTTCGGTACATTTTCGTACTTTCCGCATGTGCGGTGTAAGGGGTGTCATGAACTTCGCTCGGGATTTCATTCTTCGATCCTTCTCTATCAAGCTCTCACAGTCTTCTTCCTTCGGGATGGCAATATCTGCCGCTTTCTTGATAACCTTCCACTATCTCGGTTCAAATCTTCATTCGCAACCTCTCCATCTTTTCATCCTCTTTCTGAGCTATGAGTATCCTCGATCGTAAACAGGTGTGATGCTTAGTGTTGCAATCACTATTTCCGTTGTTTGTGGTGGTATTACTACCTCCAATTTCATTCTCTCGAATTCTTTGCTCAGGTTCACTTCTCGAGTAAGGAGAAATCCTAACTCTCCTTGATTCTTCCTACTCAACGCATCTGTTACAACATTAGCCCTTTTGGGGTGTTAAATATCCCACAATCGTAATCTATCACCAATTCTGACCATATTCTTTGTCGCATGTTCAGATTTTTTTTTTTTGCTCAAATGAGAATTTGACACATTTGTGTTCAGTATATATCTTGCACCGTGCTCCTTGGAGATGGTGCCTCCAGATCTTCAAAGCATGCACTACGGCTGCTAATTCTAAGTCATGCGTTGGATAGTTTATCTCATGCGGTCTTGGTTGTCGCGAACTATATGTTATAACTCTTTCGTCTTGCATCAGTACACAACCTAGACCATTCTTCGTTGCGTCTGTAAAAACTGCATACTCTTCTTCTTAACGAGGATAACTGGTGCTCTTCGTGGGGAAGCACTACATCGAATAAAGCACGGGAACATAAGTTTCGGGTCTCGAGCCCGATCATTACTCAAGTTGACGACCCGATGGTAATTTCGATAAACGTCATCTATATCTTCATATTTTTCGCACGACTGGCACGTTGTTTATATTCGTCTTAGGCTCCTCACTCTGGTTCAGATATACAACGTACGTGGTTGTATCCTTTCTTTGTAAGAGCTTCCTGGCTTGCAGTGCCGAGATGATTGGCGTCTCCTTCCATTTTTCCTCAATACCAATGAAGGAAGTAGGTTCTTGGCCAGGTGGCTGGAAAGATATCCGTCTCTCCTTGCATTGTATCTTCGCATGGTTTTCCTCTAACCAATCCATTCCCAAAATTATATCCAAGTGCCACATAGGCATCAATCTCAGGTTTCTAGCCGCGAGCTTAATCGATTCTAACTTAAATTCTAAGTTAGTGCACACGTGCGAAACCGTAGTAGTTCTGCCTATGGGTGTGGTTACTCTTAGGGGTTTTGGACCAGGCTCTACATTCAGTTCTAAGGTATCGGCACAAGTATGAGAGATAAAATAATACGATGCTCCAGTGTCGAACAAGATTACTATAGGTACGCATTTTAACTCGCCTATACCTGTCAAATTTCCTCGATTCTTCTCCGGTGCTTCTTGCTCAAGCGCGAACATTCACTGACGATGTGGTTGATTTGCCTGCGAGGCTGGTTGATGTATTCCAGTCTGTCGTAGTCGATAGGCTGGCTATCGTCGCTGTGGTGGCGGTAGCGGTAGATTTCCCTCCATCGCATCGATTTCAGATGAAATTGACTCGGACTTCCTCCGCTTCCTCCTTGTTTGACGATTTGGGCATTGATTCGAATAATGTCCAACCCTTCCGCAGGTGTAACAGCTATTCGGTCTCATCTTGCATTCTCTCAGATGTAATTTATTGCACTTTTGGAAGGATGGTATTCCTCTTGGTGCTTAAGAAACTGTTGCGGGGCAATTGGGCCAACATAAGGCCGTTTATCTCTGTTTTGAAATTGCGGTGGCGTATTCTGACTCTGCCACGGCTTCTTGAGACCTTGACTTCGGTCGTCCCATTTTCTCTTTCCTTCTTGCCCTCGTCCAGAAAAAGGTGGATTTCGCGTTTGAGTGCTCTAATTTGGTTGGGGTGCTGAAGCTTGAATCGCTTTCTCTGGCTGCATTGTTAGTTCCATATCTAGCGCTCTATTTAATGCTTCAGTACACATAAACGCACTCTGTCTCGTTAAATCGACTCGAATCTCTTGTCTCAGTCCTGATCGAAACAATTATGACATCTTCTCGTTCATCTCTACTCGATATGTGGCACACCGAACCAAGTCACAAAACTGACGATCGTATTCCGCTACGGTTTTATTGCCTTATCTCATATTAACAACTCTATTTCTTTCTTCATTCGGTTTTTCTTTCTCGGTGGTAGTCTAAGGGAACATATATCAACCTTAGAACTAATTCTCATAACTCACAAATCATAAGACTCTTACTCAACATCATACTATTTTCTCAATTCTCATAACTCAATGTCAAAGACATAGTTCATGTCTATCATTGCAACATCAGATTAAAGCTCTACTCAAGTATAGAGACTCTCTGGTCATTGTCATATAGACATATGAGAGAATTTTCTCTTTCGAGAACTCTTACTAATGGTGGGGCATAACGAAAATAAAACATCCCCTAACACTACGACGATTACCTCTATACTAGTCGTCATGTCAGTCTGCTATCGTGGAATACATTATCTGGTCTAACCCGTCATCTCGATCTCCTTGAATCTGCGCCTATTCTGGCTTAGCATCACTTCTTCTCATCCTCGAAATGGTTAGCTTTTTGCATACTTGGCTAATATAAGAAAATCTATAATCGAAAAGTTGTGCTCGTCCCGTAATAAAAGTATCCTATGACTGCTCTCATAATTCATGTTTCTTCCAATCACACTTCTTGTTATGCCATCCTAGTTAGTTACCTAGACATTCCTAACTCTTGTCGGATGTGGTAGGGAATAGGATGTGATGAATAAAAATATCTGATCTTTGTACAAGACGAGCTCAAGTAATGGGATAATTCCATAACAGCCAGTGCTATTTCAAGGATAATGAAGAAGTTACAATCAAAGGAAGATCAAAAGCTAGAACAGAAACTAGAATAAAAACTGAGATATGATATGATGGAAGTAAATCAATACTGGAAATAGAAGCAATCCACTAAGTGGAAAATGATGGAAAATGAATAAATTGTCCACTGTCAAAGCAAGGGGTAAGGATTTCAAACACAAACGGCTTAGGCTCGGACACAGTGGATCTGGAAAAATTTCTCAATAGCAAATAGTTCATCTCCTGTAGGAGTTCAAATGGATGCAGAAAAATTTAAATACGACCAAGCGGGATAGGGACTCAATAAGTCTACTCTCATGACTACTCTAGCGACGATAAACGCGGTCCCGATGAAAGTACTTCTATTTCAAAGTACAATTGGTCAATAGTATCTATGCATCCCATGAGGTCTCCATAATACGTTCGTCCTATTAGGGTCGTGTCTATAATTTGCGATGAAATCTCTAGCTATCTCCGTATTATCTCAACGGTTGGTTCCTCTGTTCCTCTTCTTCCTCTTTTTCTCGGTTTACGTTCCTTCGGTTCCCTCTTCTTCTCGGAGGTATACTATAAAGGAAAAAGAAATATATGACTATCGGCCTCGAAACTAGCTGTTCGTCAAAACAAAATAGAAATTCTCTTTTTCTCACTTCACTTCTATATCTCATGTGTGATCTCAAAATTCTCAAAATTCTCATCTACTCTATTTCTCGTCTATCATCGTTCATAATTCTCATCAATCTCTATTTCTCATTTATCATATGCATCAGCATCATCATTCTTAAAACTCTGATAAAGAAGGTGAAACTCACTAATCATCAACATCTCTGTATATATATATATATAAGGAAAATTGCCTCTCTCTCGAGGTCTTTTACAAAAGTAGGATCCTATGTACAAAGGTCCTAACACTAAAATGATGCTCTAGCTATACAAGCATCATAGGTACTAAGCGTCTATAGATATACACTATCTACTACTACGCACTATACTATGCCTCTCTACCTATATATATACATATACGTATATATCAACTATGCATCTATATGTATGTACGAGTCTACTAGATACACGTGCTAACTAGCCATCGTCTCCTGAAATCCTGCTCGTCGCCTCGTTAACCTCCATATCTTCACTCGGCTCCGTCTCCTTGCTCGGCTCTGACTCCTGACTCTCGTACTTGTCGATCAGTCGGTAGACGCTATCGTCGCTCGGCTCATCCTCGACATCGGTGTCCACCATCAGACCATAAACAGGCACCTCAGGAACAGGTACCCATGTCTCGACTCCATCGGCAGTAGTATACGCTGCAATGGCCGGGTCCGTCTATTTTCGATCATCATACAGTACATAACTCATTAGTAAACCAAACTCAACTCTCAACAAGAAAGAAACAAGAAACAACATCAACCTCTTACCTCGTTAAGCCGGAGGAGATGGGGTGCTGGGGTTTCGTTTCCAACTGACTCTCTCAAACTAGCCTAAGAATTCAAATTAGACTAGTGCTCAATCTTAAAAGAGTAGAAGCAATCAAAGGTTCAACTCAGTCCAACAATAGACTCAGAGCAGATGACCTGCTCTGATACCACCCTGTTGCAGCCCGAAATCCCGACGCTAGTAATAGCGGGGTACGAGTATCGATACGACTATTTTTAAAGAATAAAAGATAAGAAGAACTAGGTGAACGTCATGCGGAAGCTCACATCAAAGCATGTTAAGGAAAAACTTCATAAAATTAGCCCAAGGGTAAAAACGTCAACATTGTCATATCTTTTTAATTATCAGGAATTTCACGAACAAAAGCAAAACGGGTATAGCTCATTTTTTTGTAAGCAAGCATAATATGCAGAGTATCGCAGCAAAAGGCGAACCGATTATATGTATGAAGACACATAACCGTGAGTGTATTGCTTGATCTCAAAAGGAAACTAAGTATCTCACACATCAAGACTCTAATATCATAAAGGCAAAGTAGAAATTCAAAATACAACGATTGAAACTCTCCCCCACCAGCACCAGACCAATCTCGCTCCCTGCTTAGCCTGCACATTTAGAAATATATGCAGGGCGTGAGTACATAATACTCAGTGGGCAAACGCCGAAAAACAAGAAAGGTGCTCTTAGAGCTATAAGTTTGAAACTTGCCACATCTCAGCAATACACAGAAATAAATTTAGCGTAAATGAATCTGTGTAAGCAGTTTTAATAATCATGATATCATAAAGAAACGAACGAATGACAGCTGTCAAAGATCTCAACATGTATGCACCACATCTACAACTCATCATTATCAAAGGTACTGAGAAGTAGGCCTCCCTCTCGGGTACCGTGACCGGCCGACCCGAAGACGGCTCACAGTCACCTCTGTGCACAAAATCCCGCTTGTGGCAGGACCGAATTCGTCTCATCAGTAGAGGGTAACACACAAGTCATTATCAACAAAAATCGGCAAGTCAAACAGTTCTCAAACATCATTTATCTCAAAACATTTGATAAACTCATAACATCATCAAAACAGTTTTAGAAAGCTCATATGATATATGTATACTCAAAATATTGCCCACCTGAAGTCCTTCGCTTATTCGGAAAGAAGCCATCTTGTCCGGTTAGTTGGTCTCGGGCTTGTGCATCTCGTGCCGAAGGGGGTTTGGGGATCAGGTCTTTTTCTGCCATGAATCGTAGTTATTTGATGAAGATTGCTTGGAGATTGGTGCAGAGTCTGGATTTCGCTCACTCCTATCTTGAGCACCCGTTATTTGAATAAGGATTGCGCCGAGGTGATCCCCTTTCACCTTTCTTATTTCTTTTTTGTGCGGAGGCCCTTCTTCGGCCTTCTTCGCAAAGCTGAGACAAGATCACTTATCCATGGAGTTCGTCTGAGTCGCACTGCATTTGCAGATGACTGTATCATTTTTGGAAGGGCAAATTTTGAAGAGATAGCTGAGGTTCGTGATATTCTAAGGCGGTATGAGGGTGTTTCTGGGCAGAAGGTGAATCTAGACAAATCTTCTGTCACTTTTAGCAGCGGCGTTTACGAAGAAGTGAGGATTTCTCTTGTGGGTCAGCATGGTGTGGCGTGTGCTACTAATCAAGGCAAGTATCTGGGCATTCCTAGCACGATGGGCAGATCGAAATCAAAAATCTTTCAAATGTTGGTGGACAGGACAAGGAAGAAATCTAAGGACTGGAAAAGGCGTTTCCTGTCAGGGGCTGGAAAATGGTTCTTATTAAGGCGGTGCTCCAATCGATTCCAACATATCTTGTGAGTTGCTTTGCTTTACCGGATCAAATTTGTCAACGTCTCAATAGTATTGCAGCGAGTTTCTTCTCGGGTCAGAAAAAGGAGGAGCGGCGTATTCATTGGAAAAGTTGGAAAACTCTGGGTCAATCGAAGGGGGAAGGTGGCCTTGGTTTCAGAGACATCAGTTTATTTGATCAAGCCATGCTTGCTAAACAAATTTGGAGACTTCTTCATAATTCAAATTCCATCTTGGCTCGCTCTCTTAAAGCCCAATATTTTCCACGTTCGGATATTCTTCTAGCCAGCAAAGCTCATAACCCATCTTTAGTTTGAAAAAGTTTGCTAGTAAGACGTGATCTCTTGTTGGTAGGTATTGCTTGGAAGGTGGGTTATGGCTCGAGAATCCGGTTGGGAGTGGATCGGAAGATGACAGTAGAACATGTGTGCTTGAACTTAGAACTGAATATAGGATCACTCAGGGAACAACTCATATGTTATACCGATGAGAGACGTGGACATAATTCTAGGAATGGACTGGCTGGCTGAGAACTACGCCACCATCCTATGTAATGAAAGACGGATGTCGTTTCGACCCCCAGGCAGAGAGCCGTCACATTTCCACGGAATTAGCATGGAGAGGAAAGATGATCATCTCCGCTCTGCAAGCAACGCAGATGATGAAGAAAGGATACCCAGCCTACCTCGTGTACTTGCACGGAGAGCCAGGACACAAAAAGAGCATAGAAGACGTGGCAATTGTATGAGACTTTTCAGATATGTTTCCAAAGATTCTGCCAAGGCCACCGCCAGATAGACAGATTGAGTTTACTATTTATTTGGAACCCGGACCAACTCCCATTTCAAAAGCACCGTACTGGATGGCTCCTAAAGAGTTGGAAGAACTCAAGATACAACTTCAAGAACTTTTGGATCTTGGATTCATTAGGCCCAGTGTATCACCTTGGGGTGCACACGTACTTTTCGTGAAGAAGAAGGATGGCACATTGCGAATGTGCATAGACTATAGGGAACTGAATAAAGTGACACTCAAGAACAAGTATCCTTTACCAAGGATTGGCGACCTTTTCGACCAGCTCAAGGGAGCAAGTGTGTTCCCGAAGATCGATCTGCGGTCTAGTTATCATCAGTTGAAGATTCGACCAGAAGATGTACCTAAGATGGCGTTTCGAACTAGGTATGGCCACTATGAATTTGTGGTTGTGCCATTCGTTGAAGGATTTTCCAAAATTGCAAGACCAATGACGCAATTACTCAGAAAAGGGATAAAGTTTTCTTGGACAGATGAGTGCGAGAAGAGCTTCCAAGAACTCAAGGAAAAGTTAACTACGGCACCGGTGTTAGCCGTCCCAACAGCTGACAAGGAATATGTGATCTACACATACGCGTCCAAAAATGGACTTGGTTGCGTATTAATGCAAGAAGGAAGAGTGATAGCATACGCATCGCGACAGCTTAGACCACATGAACTGAACTATCCGACCCATGATCTCGAGTTAGTCGCGGTGGTGCACGCACTGATGATTTGGAGACATCACCTATATGGAGTTAGGTGCAAGATATTCACGGACCACAAAAACCTAAAATACTTTTTCGAGCAAAAGGACCTTAACATGAGTCAAAGGAGATGGCTCGAACTAGTGAAGGATTATGACTGCGGTATTACCTAACACCCAGGCAAGGCAAACGTAGTAGCTGATGCATTGAGTCGTAAGACTCAATCTAAATTGGGATATCTTATCACTCGAGAGAATGAGCTCATAAGAGAATTTGGAAAAATGAGCATAGAAGTGGTCAAACCACCAGGAACGATAGCAAGCGTTGTTGCAACGGTACCTAACTTGAGAAAGATGATCGTAGAAGCACAAAGAAATGATGAGAAAATGGAGAAACTTTGAGAAGCGGTAAGGAGGGGAGGCATCAAGAATGATCAAGAAGCATCAGATAATGCTATCTTCTTTGAGGGAATGATATGCATTCCCCACGATGATGAACTTAAGGATAAAATCATGAGCGAGGCTCACGATACCCCTTATACTGCCCACCCCGGGAGTACTAAGATGTATCAAGATCTAAAGAAGCATTTTTGGTGGGAAGGCATGAAGAGGGACATAGCGTCATTTGTAGGAAGATGCCTAGCATGCCAACAAGTGAAGGCCCTACACCAAAGACCATATTCTTAATCTAATTGATGAATGAAATAGAGTTTTATTAAAAGAAAAGGAAAAACAAACGAACACCCTTGAGAGCACAGAGAAGCAAACTAAGGGCCGAGCCTCGTTAAAACCGCTTTGAAGAAAAACCCCGTAGGGAAAACCCCAAAGCAGAAAAAGAGTACTCGTAAGCAAACAAAAAACGTCGAGGGAGCGGGAGGAGTAGCTTCGAGAGCTCCGGCCGGACCATCGCCCCCAAGCTACCCCGGCTCCACCCGACAGAAACCCGAAGAACCAAAACACACACAGCCGAGCCCAAAGACCAGACCCGGACGAGCCACAACAGGCGGCCTGCAGCAGACAGTCGCGACCAGCAGCAGCAGGTCCAGCCCGCCCCAACCATCCCACCAGCCGGAAACAACAACGACCGCATCAAAAAATCAGCACCAAGCCCAGCCCGCATCACCGAACCTTCCTTGAGAAGCTGTGCGTTGCCATGTCCGCAACAACAAGCTTCCGAATAGCTTCTATCCCAAACGGCCACCAGCCCTCTGGCTGCGTTAAATTAGCCATAGCATCAGCAACGGCATTTTCTTCACGAAAAATATGAGAGACACGAAGAGTTATGTCTTGAAGGCGAGCTAAAGTGGCTTTCCAAGCCGCATAAAAACGCCAGGGGACAGCCAACGAGCGATCTTCCAGAAGCTTCACAACGTAAAGAGAATCTGCTTCCAACCAAAGTTTGTGCCACCCCCGCGAGTGCGCAATGGCAATCGCGGTGATAACGGCAAGGAGCTCCGCCTCAAAAGCATAACCCTTGCCACCTTTCAAGTGAAAACAGCCTCTGACGACACAAAACTTATCCCGATAAACCCCCCAGCCGCGATGACACCCGGGGCACCCGACGCTGCCCCGTCAGTATTGACCTTGATCCAATCTTCCACAGGAGGCCACTAGCTGACGCTAACAAAGTCAGGAGGCGGGGCAGCCCGCATCGAAACACCGATGGAGCGAGTGATCAAATAATCAGACCACAAATTAGAAGTATGGCCAAGTTTAGGGAACGCCTCATCCACTTCTTTGAAGGACGCCTTTGCAAAAGCTAAGACGCGTCACTGCTCAAAGGGTCTGTCTTCAAAAATAGCTTTATTACGTAGCGACCAAATACACCACAGAATGTTAGCAAACCCCAACTTCCAATAATTCTGAATGAGAGGACAGAAAGAAGCATGCCAAGTCTGAACTAAGAAAGAATGGATGTCCATACAAGCCATAAGATGTGGCATTTGAAACCACGTGAGGAACTCATTCCAAATCGGGGTCACACTGGGACAGCTCCAGAAAATATGGTCGAGATTCTCCGCATCCGCCATGCACAAACTGCAGCGATTCAGAGCAATAAGTCCATTCCGCACCAATTTGTCCATCGTATGAAGGCGTCCATGAATGATACGCCAGCAGGTAATCGAACGTCTCACCGGAATAACCTTATTCCAGATCCAAGAACCCCAAGTAACCTTAGGGAAACGATGCCCAATTTGAGCAAAAGCCAAAGCCGCGGTCACATCCCCACGGAGAGACGGTACACCAAAGACCATATAGGAAGCTACAACCGCTGGAAATCCTGGAATGGAAGTGGGAGCACTTTGCAATGAATTTTGTGACCAGTTTGCCCAAAACAAAGAAAGGGAACACTGCCATTTGGGTAATAGTGGATCGACTCACGAAGTGTGCTCATTTTATAGCAATATCGATCACATACGGGTCAGACAAGCTAGCTCAGTTGTGTGTTCGAGAGATTGTGCGCTTACACGGCGTGCCCGTGTCGATCACTTCGGATCGAGACTCAAAGTTTACTTCTAGATTTTGGATGAGCTTGCAGAAGGAGTTAGGCACGAGGCTAAATTTCAGCACCGCTTTCCATCCACAGACAGATGGGCAATCTGAAAGGACAATTCAGACCCTTGAAGACATGTTAAGAAAGTGGTGTTAGACAGAGGCGGAAATTGGGAATCAGTGCTGCCATTGATCGAGTTTGCCTACAATAATAGTTATCAGGCGACCATTGATATGGTACCTTACGAGGCGTTGTATGGAAGGAAGTGCAGATCCCCACTTTACTGGGATGAAGTGGGTGAGAGAAAAGTTTTAGGACTGGACATGGTCAATGAGATGATTGAGATAGTCTGCCAGATCAGAGGACGAATAAAGGAGGCACATGATAGACAGAAATCTTACGCTGATGCACGCCGAACTGAGTTACATTTTGAAATAGGAGACAAGGTCTTCCTAAAGGTATCTCCTACCAAGGGGATAGCTAGGTTTGGTGTCAAGGGAAAACTTAGACCCCGATTCGTAGGACCTTATGAGATTTTGGAAAGGATAGGTTCAGTGGCCTATAGGTTGGCGTTACCGCCAAGTTTTGGAAACGTCCACAATATTTTTTACGTATCACAACTCAGGAAGTACGTCTACGACCCGAAGCATGTGATCCACCAAGAAGAGATGATCCTTAGCCCAGACTTGAGCTATGAAGAAAGACCAGAAGCCATTTTGGATCGGAAAGTGCAACAACTCAGGAATAAGGCAATCACATCAGTGAAAGTCTTATGAAGACACCACGGACAAGAGGAAGCTACGTGGGAGCTTGAAGACAAGATGAAAGAAAAATATCCCGAGCTGTTTTAGCAGAGATATGCAAATTTCGAGACGAAATTTTTGTTAAGAGGGGTAGTATGTAGTAACCCGCTCTTCTAATTATTTTAAAACCAATAATGCAATAATTATTTATTACATCTTTCAATAATTATTGCATTACTGGTTTTAAAATAATTATTTATTGCATCTTTCAGGTGAGGCAGATGGTAAACCCTAGCGAAAACTTTTCGCTATGAACACGACGGAGAGATCCCTGCCGGCGGCTTCCCTACCGGCGGTTTCGCCGCCCTCCCACGATAAATCGCGCCTTAACCTACCGATTGTCTCAACAAATTTCACGCTAAATTCTACCTATGCGGCAACGAGTTCAGGAAGCCCGTCTAGGGTTCATGAGCAAGTTAGGGTTTCTGAAATCCAATCTACTCATATGGCAAGAGGAACTTCTTCCGCATGGACTGAGCAGTTAACCAATGATGCTTCGAGAGATAACAATGACATGCCAGATAACAGTATCGTTCCAGCGAAACAAGTGGAGAATTTACAGGGAATCCAAAAAGAAACGACGAGGATCTCCTACGCCAATGTTACCAAGCCGGCGGCTTCTAGGAAACCAGACGTGTTGGTTCACAGGTGTGCCATGATCACTCCTGAATTCAATAACGGAATGATTTCTATTAAAATTCTGGAGGCCATGTATAAGGAAAGGTTGAAGCAATTCCAACACGCTCTCATCGGACGATTGCTTCTTCACAAAGGTGAGAAACCGAAGCTTGCGGCGGATGTGAAACAAGAACTACAAAGGATATGGCAACCAAAAGAAGAATGGCACTTGATTCCTATGAGCAAGGGTTTCTACACGGTTAAATTCCCTAATGCTGAGGATAAAATCATTGCTAAACGTTCTAACGTTTGGAATTTGAGATCAGGGACCTTGAGGCTTCGTGAATGGGTGAGAAACTTCGATCCTTATAAGGAAATATTGTCTATTTGTCAAGTTTGGATGCGCATCTATTATCTACCTGTAGAATATTGGACAAAAGAGATCATATCAAGCATTGCTCGATCGGCGGGTATGCCTATCAAGGTGGATGGGGCTACAGCTCATGGGGAGGTCGGGCACTATGCGAGAGTGTTGGTGGAAGTTGATTTGGCGCATCCTTTACCGGAATCAGCTTCCGTGGATTGTCATGATCGCTCTATTTACGTGGAGTTTGGCTTCGAGCAATTGCCTGCTTTTTGCACGAGGTGTAAAATTACTGGCCACACTTTAGATAAGTGCAAGAAACGATCCGATAAGGAAGTTAATAGTGTCGCTGAGAACGGCAACAAACGAACTGATAAGGAGGTCAATAATGGCGCTGAGGGGATTACAAATAAGGCTGCAGAGGTTGCTGGTCGGCCTCAGAAGACTACAACCTTGGAGGTTAGCAAGCTAAAGCCTGCTTGGAGGCCTAGGGAAAACATCAATCAAGAAACTGCAATTGTCAACAAGTTCAACGCTTTAGCTCAAGTTCATATTGAGAAATTTTCGGGAGCACATTTGTTGGAAGCTTTCACAAGGGATGTGGATGATGGCCTCAGTAAAAGAAAAGAAGCTGATATGGTTGATGATGAGGATTCGGATGGAGACAATATTGAACACTTACAAATGGAAAATCCGGAATCGCCCCATCACGATCGGCAGAATGTGGCGGAGTCGCTTAATCCGGCTTTGGAGAAGGAAAGTTTGCGGGGTGAAGAGCAACAACAGGCTACGTTAACGGAGAATAACTCTAGTAAGGAGGAGGGTGCCAAAGTTGTTGCTTTAAAGAGCATTGAAAGAGATATTCAAATTAACCGTGCCATTAACTTAGCGGCGAGCAAGGAGAAAGAGCAGGTGCCGCCGGTGAAGAAAAGAGGCAGGCCCCCTGGACAAACGAATAAAGAGACAAGGAAGCAGCCGCCGGGAGCGGACAGCATTAAGGGTAGATTGCGCAAAGCTCAGGATGCTAATATCGAACCCAATCCAGAAATGGTTGAAAGCATTAAAGAGCAGTTGTACAAAGCTTGGGAAGCAGGAGGAAATCCGCGGGATTTTGTTATCGCCAACGATGGTTCTTCAAGTGCTAAAGTGATGTCGAAAATTGGAGCTAGGAGTTGGGCGGAGGAAGTGGAAAGGGCTGATGCCCTAGCCACGAGAAAATAAGTTTTCTTATGAATTTCATGGTTTGGAACGTCCGCGGGCTCACGAACGAATCTAAACTTCTCTTAAAGGAGCACTGTCACTCCTTCTCTCCTTTAATTTTGGGTATTGTTGAGCCTAAAGCTGTGTTTCACAAAATATTTAACAGATTCTGGAAGTCGCTAAATCTCATCCCTTGTTTTCAGAATTCTAGATTAAATATGTGTTCTAACATTTGGATTTTTTCACAACCTGACGTCTGCACTGATGTGATTTTTGCTTCGGATCAGGTTGTTATCATGGATTGTGTGTGGAGACGACGTGATTTTAGGATTGCTATTGTGCATGGCTCGTCGACTCATGTGGCTAGACTCAAGATGTGGTTAGATCTTCTCTCTTTTGCTATCACTAAGTATGTGGTTATGGGGGACTTCAACGTGGTGAAAGGTGCGCATGAGAGGAGCAACAATTGCCGTCCCAATGCTGTTTCTTGTGAGGAGTTCTGCGCCTTTATTGATACTCTTGGGTGCATTGAGTCACCTACGGTTGGTTTGAAGTACACGTGGTCGGGGCACAGATTTATGCCGTCGCATGTGGAATCGACGCTTGATAGAGTTTTCTTTTCGAAAAGCTTTGCTGAAGATTGGCATACTATATTTACTCAGGTGTTGCCCAGAGTCACCTCCGATCACTCGCCGATTGTCCTCATCTGTCAATCAGCTCCCCAGTCGAGTCGTCGGTTTTTCAGGTTTCTGGACATGTGGACTTTGCATCCGGACTTCTTGGAGATGGTGAAGCAGTCTTGGTCAGCAGATATGGACTACACCTGTCCTATTTTTACGGTCATGGCTAAGTTGAAGAGATTGAAAAAAGAGTTACGGCTTTGGAACAAGAGCACTTTTGGGCACGTTGATAAGCTCATTATGGAAAGGCAGCAAGAGCTGCTGGAGATCCAAGGTCGTATTGCTACTGAGGGTTACACTGATAAGCTGTTCGACAAGGAGGTCAGGGCTCAAGCTAACATCAACACGACCCTTTCTCGGAAAAGTAAGCTGCTGCAGTAGAAGAGCAGAGTGAAGTGGTTACAAGATGGCGATCGAAATACTGAATTCTTTCATAACATGCTCAAGTATAAAAGGAAGCCTCACTTTATTTCGCAGCTGATGATTGATGGAGCGGCTTGTGTTGATCAAGCCATGATTAGCAGACACATAGTGGGATATTTCTCGTCTCTGTTCACTGAAAGTAGGCAAGCGCATGCTACTATTGTTGATGTGGAGGCTGTCTTGGATCATATCATCACGGATCAGGACAATGAGATGTTGTCACGAATTCCGAATGAAGAGGATATTACGGCTGCAGTGTTTCAGATGGATCCTCACAGTTCTCCCGGCCCTGTTGGTTTTTCTGGAAGATTTTTTCATGCTTGTTGGGATATTATTAAGGTGGACGTCTGGAAAGCTGTAACTACCTTTTTCACTCGTTCCTATCTCCCGAATGGTTGCAACTCCAATACCCTTATTCTCATCCCGAAGATGGAGATGGTTGCTACAGTGGCAGATCTGAGGCCTATTGTTCTCTCGAATTTTCTCTTCAAAATTATTTCGAAAGTCTTAGCGGTGAGACTCAACTCGGTGGCGGAGCACTCTGTCTCTAGTAATCAATTTGGCTTCATCAGCGGGATATCGATACATGATTATATCATGCTTGGTTCTGAGGGGATTAATTGTTTAAGTCGCTCTTGCGGTGGGCAGAATATGGCATGTAAAGTGGATATTACCAAAGCTTTTGATACGTTGCGTTGGGATTTTTTAATCAATGTGCTTAAAGTTTGTGGTTATAGCCAGCGTTTCATTGGTTGGATTGAGATCATTCTTCAGTCGGCTCGTCTTTCCATTCTGTACAACGGTGAGCTTTGTGGTTACTTTGGGTGCTCTAGAGGGGTTAGGCAAGGTGACCCGCTTTCGCCCATTCTTTTTGGTATTGCTGAGGATGCCCTCAGCGCGCTGTTTACTAACTGTGTGAGATCTGGTTATTTGGTTCCTATGCAGTTTAGCAGGGGAGTTTCTTTCCCGACGCATCAGTTTTACGCGGATGACATTTTAATTTTTTCCAGGGCTACAAAGCTGAATGCTAAGACTCTTCACAAAATCTTGGAGTACTATGGCCACATGTCAGGGCAGGTTTTCAGCCCAAAGAAGTCCCACATTTACTTCTCTGACAAAGTGACGACGAATACTAAAAGGCAGGTGTCGCGCCATCTGCCTCTTGCTACGGGTTCCTTGCCTTTCATGTATTTGGGTGTCCCGATTTTTCGGGGCAAGCCTAAAGCTTCTCATTTGCACGCTATCCATGATCGAATTATTAACAAGTTTGGCCACTGGAAAGGTATTCAACTATCTATGGCGGGTAGACTGTGCTTAATCAATTCGGTGATCAGCAGCTCTCTCACCCATTCTATGCTGGTGTATCATTGGCCTCATGAATTATTGAAAAGCCTGGACTCGAGTTGCAGAAACTTCCTTTGGAATGGGGATATTCGTAAAACGCCGGCGTGCTCAGTCAGTTGGGACCGTGTTTGCTCTCTTAAGTCTGAAGGTGGTCTTGGCGTTAGATCTTTCAAGACAATGAATAAGTGTTTTCTCATGAAAATGGCTTGGAAGGTGATTGAGGGGAGCAGCTTCGGTTATGATATTTTGAAGCAACGCTACTTGACTCCCCACTGCTCGATTAGAAATGTTTCTTCGTCTTCTGTTTGGCTTGGGCTCCGGGATCAGATCGGGGAGCTCGTTTCCGACTCTTACAATTATATTGGCAATGGGATGGCGACTCTCTTTTGGATGGACGATTGGCTTGGGTATCGGTTAGTGGACAAATGCGGTATTCCGTTTTTCTTTAGAGATACTCTCGACCATACTGTTGCGGATTACTTCTTTGATGGGATTTGGCACTTCACTCAGGAGTTTGTCAATACCTTTCCGCAAATTGTGTGTGATATCTTGCTTGTTCCGATTGGTGACTCTGATACGAGATTCTGGAAGCCGTCTCTGCAGGGGAAGGTCACGTCGGCTTTAGCTTTTGCTCATCATGGGCAGAAGTTTCCGCAGGTCTCTGCAGGGGTTCTTGGCTTTGGGAACCGTTTATTCCGGTTCGACGTTCGTTGGTTTGCTGGCGACTCCTTCATGATAGAATGCCTACCTATGATCGGCTTATTAAACATAGGCTTGTGACACCTAATTGGTGCCCTATTTGCATGAGCAATACGGAGACTGTGGACCACATTTTTTGGAATTGTGAGCAGGTTCGAAAAGTGTGGGAGGTCTTTTTAAATTGGTTTAATTTTTCGCAAGCTCTTTATGAATTAGACATCAAAAGTTTTCTTGTGACAACGTGGAATAGGAATTCTAGTTCTCAGGTGCAGAAGTTCTGGAAGGCTGGCATAATTACGATTATTTGGGCGGTTTGGACACAGAGAAACAGTTGTATCTTTGATAATAAGCAATTCTCTTATAGATAAGTTCTTTACTTAGCAAAAGTGGCCTTTGTCGAGATGGAACAGAACTTCAAACATCTAGGACATATGAATAATGAGTGGTCGGACTATGTGGTACTTCGTAAGATTGGTGTGAAGGGCAGAGCTGCGCCACCTAAGAATCTCATTTCTGTTAGCTGGTGGCCCCCCTCTCCTACTTGGATGAAGGTTAACACAGATGGCTCTGCTATGGGGGCGCCGGGAGCTATTGGCGTTGGAGGAGTTTTCAGAGATAACTGGGGTTGGGTAAGAGGTTGTTTCCACTACAAGCATGGCATTGGTTACGCGTTTGAGGCTGAGTTAATGGCGGTGATCACTGCCATTAGGATTGCTCATGCAAGAGGTTGGTTTCGTCTCTGGATGGAAGCTGATTCGACTTACGTTGTGAGTCTTCTTCAAGAAAGATCTAAAAATGTGCCTTGGCGCTTCATTGCTCTTTGGGAGAATACTTTGATTTTGCTTGATAATTTTCAGCTCCATGTCACGCATATTTATCGTGAAGGAAATAAAGTGGCGGACATCATGGCGAATCCCGTTCGCACTGAAGGGTGGTGGCCTCACGAAATTAAAGAAATAAAAAATGCAGCACGCTTGGACATGTGCTCTCATTCGCATGTTCGCATTGCATGATTTTCACCGGCGTTCTTATTCGCACGGGGCGTGGCTCCACAGGTGGTGGCGTGCTGCTGTTGCGACCTTCATGGATGCGCAGCCTGCTGCTGTTGTGCTTGCTCAGGGAAGGGTGACTTGGTTGAAGGTGGTGGCTGCTCGGTTTTGGTTAGGCGAGCGTGTTTTGGCTAAGCAGCTTGCTGGTGCTGCGCTTGTTCAGCGAAGGGTGGTTGCGGTCGGGTCTTGCTGGAGCTTTGTGGCAGCGTTGGTGGTTTTGGAGGCTGATCTCTCTTGTGGTGTTTGTTGGGGCGACACACAGCTTTTTTTCAGGTTCTGGGTGCGCTCGGGCTTGGGGCTGTGGGGTGCGTTTTTGTTTGGTTGCAAGGCGTTGGGTTGCGTCTGTTTTAGCCCTTCGGTCTTAAGTAGTTTAGTCATCAACTGGACCGTCATCGTGGAGTTGGTGATGGGTTTTTTAGCCCGACTTGGTTTGACGTCGTTTCTCGGCTTGTTTGATAGTGTTTGGGTTGTGTTTGGTTGGTTTTGGGGTGGCGGAAGGGACCGGAACTTCTTAGGGGCAATGGTTAGGCCGGAGCTCCTGAAGTCGTTTCACCTTTCGTTGCCTGTTTTTGGTCGTCTCTGGTTGTTCTTGTTTCTTGGTAGACGGGTACTCTTTTTCCTTGTTAAGGTTTTTCCCATTGGGTTTTCCTTAGCAAGGTTTTAACGAGGCCCGACCCTTAGTCTGCTTTCTGTGCTTTCAAGGGTTCCTTTTAGGTTTTCTTTTTAATAAAATCGCTAATTTAATAATTTATTGCATCTTTCAGTGATGAAACCCAATGATGATCTATGATTGATTTCGGCTTATGATTTTGATTTATATAATACTTGAAGCAGAGTTATTATTTTATTTCGCGTGAGAAACCACGATAAGGATTATTGAGCAGTCAATAATTTTTATTACAAGTTTATAAATGACTTAGCAAAGTCATGTTATTTAGTAGATGTATTATTTATATTATTAGCCATTATTATTATTTCACTTGAGTCGTGGATTATTCCGGCTTGTGAGGAAGATTAAATCTTCGGATTTAATTTAGATATTAGATGAGCAAATGAATTAAATCTACGGATTTAATTTAGAATTATTTTACAGTACTCTATTGACATTAGCAAGTCAAGAAATAGAATATCGAGACACGAGATTTATTAGAATATTCAGATACACAGATACGCGATATTAGCAAAAATCTGAAGCTAGTATTTTATTAAACACGTGTTACTATATTACAGATTTAAAATTCTCAACACTGAGGGATTTCCTTGTACATCCACCAAATCCTCTATTACTACTTCTTTATACCTATCTGCCAACACCCCATTGAAATTGGAAGAGAAAAGGGATAAGAGGCGTGTGTGCGTGTGAAGCTGTTATAGCCGTACTCCCCTCCAATCACCTTCTCCCTACCTATGCTCAAGCTGCAGCCGCAATATCCCCCAATCCCCTTCACTCTACCCCTATATCTATTCTCTAGCACACTCAAGTGTGCAGCAACAACTCCTCATTCTCTTAGTCTCAACTCCAGCCAAAGAACACAAGATTCACTATCACTTTTGACCAAGAATTTCCCAAAGAGCAGGGAAGCCTCCATTTCAATCTGCCAAAGTTCTCAGGGTAAAATTTGCTTTAATGCTCCATCTTCTTCCATTATCCACCTGCAATCACTGAGACAACAACACCAATTTATTTCAGCTTCAGTCCATTCAACACACCATAATCGAAAAGTGAGAGAAATCACTCATTCACTCTCTGCCAGAAACTTTAAGGTAAAAGTTTGTATTGATTCATCATCTCCTTCCAATTACAACTTACAGTTATTGAAAGGAACAAGTTCAGTCTATTCAGTTCAGTCATTCCAGTTCATTTAACTCAGCAACAACAGCCAACCAACATTTATACTTCAAGGTATTTTATACTATCCCAGTTCACTCTCTCAACATACGCATCTCACATCCTCAAGCATGATATGTTTATACATATGAGATAGATTTCACAGACTATAGAGATCGGACACAATTTTAGCTATGACATCCTCATACTGTTAGATGTTTAGTCCTGACTTTTCTTGCTCAAATGAATCAATATGTGATTTATGCCCAATTGTTCTTATTTTAGGGGTTTGCATGTGCGTTTTTTAAGTTAAATATCCTGGAAATTGGTGCAGTTATGGGTTTGTTTTATGCTTTTCAGGAGATTTAGGTTTTATAGATGGAAGAGTGTGATTTTGGAGATTTTTGGTTAGAATGGCGTTTGTAGGCGCAATCTGGTGTCCAGAGCTGAAAAGCCTGCGCCAGAGTAGAAAAGCCCGCGCGCAGAGCAGAGCTGACTTCATAGTCAGAGCTAAAATCTCCAGAGCTGAACTTCCCTATCAGAGCTGAAATCTCCAGAGCAGAATAAAACTCGACAGAGCTAACTTACGCGCCAGAGTAAACTCGGCAGAGCAGAGCTAAAGATCGACAGAGTCAACACTTTTCTCCAGAGTCAACATATCCAGAGCTGACTCTCAGCTCTGCCTTACCTTTCCAGAGTTTACGATTTCTCGCCAGAGCTACAAATTCTCGCCAGAGTTGAGATTACTTGCAGAGCACGCTGCCAAATGGACTTATCTTTGGATGCACGATTCTATTTCCTTAAGAGTCCAGTTTTGCAAGGCGAGTTTGATGATGATTAGGATTGGAATGAAGTCTATAAAAGGGGGCTTGAACTTGAATGAAGAGATCAATCCTTCTGCCTCCGGCACTTAGTTAGACTTAGTTAGATAAATCTTTGCCATAATCTTTAGTTTCCGCCTAGGTAGCCAAAGTTTAGGTTTACATGCTTTCTTAGTTAATTTAGTTTTAGTAACTTTTTGTTCTAGTTTATTTTCAAGTTTAGTTTAGTTTAGTTTTAGTTTTGTTTCGAAGATTGGGATTGAGTGACAACAATTTCATCTTTGTGACGTTTACGGTATTTCTTAATCAAGTTTATTTATTTGTTTTTACTTGCTTTGTTTAAATTATGCTTTCCTTTAAATTATGCACTTTAAATTCTGCAGTTTCAATTATGCGTTTTCATGCTTTCCTTTAAATTCTGCACTTTTAATTATGCTTTACTTTCAATTATGCAATTTCGTTTATGCCTAGTTAGATTAGAAGTTTTTAATTAAAGTTATTTAAATTCAACTCGCCTAGTTAATTCTTTTAGTTTATGCTTTTAATCATGCCTAGGTTTAATTGTTTAATTCTGCTGAAGCAGTTACGTTTGTTCTTTTCTACCTAGTTAATAATTCGTTTATGCCTAGTTAATTTTAAGATTAAGTTTTAGCTAAGTTTAATTTACGAGCATTAGTTAATTCCTTTTCGCCTAGATAATTCTTTAGTTTAAGTTCCTAGTTAAGTTTAAATTCCAAGTTTTAGTTAATTTTACTGCTTTCAATCCCTAGTTTACCGTTTTCGTTGTGACATAATTAAAAGCCCTTAAAGATCTTCCTTGAGAGACGACATTGGGTTAACTTACCACTGCTAGAGTGTCCTTGTCCTATTGCAAGTCAATCTAGAGGTGTTCTAGTTGAGTCCATATGTATACTCATTGACACCCAATCGCGTAATAGAAAGAAATGAGGCCAGAGACTTAGCTTTTAGAAGAGTGGGCGGCGACTCATGGGGACAACAACGTCGACAGCGTCGAGCGATGAAAGGCAGATGACTCCCGACCCCAACGATGGCTCCTCGTCGATTTTGGAGTAGCAGCAGCGGCTCGGTGCGCGGCGGCGGTAGAGTTTTAGGTGGAGACGGCCGAATTGAATCGGCATGAGAAGAGTTAGGGCTTCATTTGCTCTGCTCGCCAGAGCAGAGAGCGAGTGTAACACCCCGTACTTTTCCTTATTTAGAAATAGTGCCTTAAGGGCTTGTTTGATATGGGTTTAAAAGCAGGATAAGTTAAATTAATATGGATTTATGTAGTGTTTGATATTATGTGTTACTAATATGGTCAACTCCAGGTTTATCCTAAGACCTAGCTTATTTTGTGGGATTAACCCACACTAATTATCCCACCTCCCCCATGGGATTAACCCACACTAATTATTCCACCCCCTCCATAGGCTACTAATTTAGGTATTTGATATGTTAATTCAACCTATTTCAATGGATACCAAACATTTTTTGAGATTAATTACCAATGATATCAAACACCCATCTGAGATTAGAAATCATGACTAATCCACACCAAATTATCAGGATAATTTATATCCTGATTAATCCAATACTGAAAATCAAACGGGCCCTAACACTATAGAGAGTACTGAGATGTCGAGATGTGAGATTATTTTTTTTATAACCAGATAAGACAGATTGTCTTTTAAATAGAGATATGAGCGGACAAACCAATGATAGAGTTAGAGTGAAGAGATTTGAGAAATGAGTTGAGTTAGAGATGCTGATTGAATTGAGCTGAAATTTTATTTTATTTCCAACTACCGGGAATAGAGTTACCGGATACCGAGTTATCAAAGAGATTGACTGTCCTATTAAGAAAATAGGAATAATGAGTTGGAAATAGAGTCGAGAAAGAAAGAGTGAGAACCCTTGATGAAAAGAGTCGGTCTGAGAGACGTTTGGTTCGTCCGTGTTTTGCCGATTGCTTTGATGTGATGTTATGTGAATTTACGTGACTGATTGATTATGTGATTTTTATTACGTGTGCCATTATGAGCAAGTTATTATGATTTTTATTTGAGAACTTTAGAACTTGGAATTTTAATTAAGTTTCCAAAGCAAGTGCGGCTTATTTTTACCGAGAAATCAAAGAATGCCGGTTTATAGAATTTTCTCCAAACAAAATATTTTCAAATTATTTTTCCTATGATGAGGAATATTATAATTGAGTGAGTGCACTAATATTAGTGCTATAATTATTTTATTTTGGTCACATAAATAATTATGCTATGACATTTTATTAATGTGTAACATTTCATAATTATTGTTATTTTTCATTTACTACTCTCTCTCACATTATTATTTTATTTCCTTAAGCATGTGCCTAAATACAAATTGCCAAGTGGATTAGAGCATTAATTTAAGAGTGTAGAGATTAGGGAATCATGGCATTAAATGCCAAATCTTCTCAAAGATTTGAGAGATCCTCCATATCAAAACCAATCTTGGAAAATTCTCTCTCTCACTCTCTCACCCCCATTTTCGACCACCCCTCTCTCTCCCTCATCTCTCTCTCTTTTCCTCCATTAACAACCATAGATGAAGACCTTCGAAGCTTCATAAATTCATATCAAAAGAAAATCCACCTCTAGATCTATCCAAAACACCCTCTATCTCCTAGAATTCAAGAAAATCCTTGGAGTTTAGATTCAAGGTTAGAAAGAGAAAGTTTGATTTTTGGTGTAAGCTTGGGTAAGTGATCTTTAATTCCATAGATCTATCTTGTATGATGTTATATGTGAGCATATTTGGAAGATTGAAGCAAGAAATCACCCCCTTCTTTTTTTGAGAATTTTCGAAAATTGTGGGTTTCTACCCTTCGAAAAAAAATTTCTTTTTCTTTCCTTAAATTGGGGTGAGAAATGTGATCTATGATATGTTTGATGATGATTGATGTGTGAATTGAAAAGCTATGTCTTGAGATGCAAAGTTTGAGTGAGTTTAGTTTACCCAAAATTGGGAATTTGTGAGTTGATTTTTGAAATGATGAATTGATGATGAGTATGAGGTTATGAGGTGTCTAAGATGATGATTGATGGAGTAGATTGAGGATGTGATGTTAATTGATGACTTTGATGTGAATTAGTTTGGTGAAATTAGGGATAGTGTATCTATGCCCTAAATTGTTAATTGATGGTTTATATGTGTGATTAAATGGTTTTAAATGATAGATCTAAGGTTGGATTAAGGTTTCATATGTGTTTGTGAAATTTCAAAGAGTTTAGTGTAACCAAAATTAGGACTTTCATGCCTATGTGTTAAATAAGTAAATTGGCTTAGGATAAATGTAATTGAGCATGATATTAGAGTCTAATTATGCTTGGTTAGGTTAAATGTTAGCTATACAAAATTTTGACTTAGTTTAGTTTACACAAGTTTTAGGTTTTCATGTGTTATGAGGTCAATGATTGGTTTAATGAGGTTTAATTGCTATACGATCATTATGTGGACGTTTGTCATGCTTTATTTAAGAGTCCACGTTGATATGTGAGTTTTCTCCGAGTTTAGTTTGCATGATAAAAGAGAGTCTATGTGTGTATAATGAGTTATATGATGTATAAGGTCAAATATGTGTATTTGAGTACTTTTGAGCATGAAAACGAGATGAGATTTGAAATGATGCGTTCGTTGAAACGTTTTCTTGAGATTTGAGTTTGAGATGTAAGAGAAGAGTCAAGTTTGAGTTGTGATGAGTATTATGTTCGTGCTTGAATGTTTTGAGTGTTCTAAGTGTTTAAGATGAGCTTTGATAAGTTTTCGTTGAAGGAGTGTAGAGTTGAGCATGTTTGCTTGTGTGTTTGAGTTGGGAGTCATTTTTTGAGACGCACTGACCTACTGTTTTCGATGGGTTATCGTTACCTAAACACCTTGAAAATTTTGTGGTAAGTATATTTGAGAGTCTTGAGTACCCCGGTAAACTTTCAAGTCATTTGGACTTTCTTTACTATTTTTATAAAATGGAAAACCAAAACTGCTACGTTCTGCCAAAATGTTCGGTGAGTAGCCAATAGAGTCACCTTTTCCAGTATATTTTCCTAACCTTTTGGAGCCCAAATTTTTATTTTTAAGACATGAGTGTCTTATCTAATTACCCATCAAATTTCAAGCCTTTTTGACAACGTTTACTAGTTTTCAAAAATCAAAGTTTTCAATTGCTCAAAACTGCCGAATATGGTAGACTGTAGAAAAACAGTCATATATCCTAAAATACTTGGAGTTTTTCATCCTACTTTTTTTCTAAATGAAACTAGACTCAAAGAGGTTTTCAAATGGTATAGGTTACGACTCCATTGGAGTTCTGTACCGAGTCTGGTGAAGTTTTTAAATCGAGTCAGTGCAGAATGAAGTTTGTTTGCGACATGTCTATGTGTGAATTGATATGCTTATGTGTTTATGCTTGTTTATGTGCTTGATTGCTATGAGTTTGATCCGAGTTGAGTGTTAAGTCGAGTAAACCTAGGGGTTGAGATTTATTGGGTAAATAGAAGATGAGTGAGAAGTATTAGTTTGAGACGAGACTGGTTTTAGTAACGAGTTCTAACTAAGGTTTGTTTTATCACATGAACCTTCGATGACGATGATGATGATATATGAAGGCCCGAGCGAGATGAAGAAATAAGTCGCCTGTTTTCCTTTCCAAGTTGAGCGAAGGACTTCAGGTGGGCAATATTTTGAGTATACATATATCATATGAGCTTTCTAAAATGATTTGATGATGTTATGAGTTTAACAAATGTTTTGAGATAAATGATGTTTGAGAACTGTTTGACTTGCCAAGTTTTTGATGTTGAGCCTGTATGTTACCCTCTACGGATGAGATGAGACGAATTCGGATCCTGCCACAAGTGGGGTTGTGTACACAGAGGTGACCGTGAGCCGTCTTCGGGTCGGCCGGTCACGGTGCTTGAGAAGGAGGCCTACTTCTCAGTACCTTGATTATGATGATGAGTTGTAGATGCGGTACATACATGTCGAGTACTTGTCTGCAGACACTTATTTATGATGTTTATTATTAAAAACTGCATGCACAGATTCATTTACGCTAACTTTATTCCTGTGTATTGCTGAGATGTGGCAAGTTTCAAACCTATAGCTCTAAGAGCACCTTTCTTGTTTTTCGGCGTTTGCCCACTGGGTATTATGTACTCACGCCCTGCATGTATCTCTAAATGTGCAGGCTAAGCGAGGAGCGAGATTGGTCTGGTGCTGGTGGGGGATTGTTTAGTTGATGTATTTACTTTATCGCATTTCCATTTTGTCGATACAGTCTTGATGATTGAGTTACTTTGTTTTCTTTTGAATCAAGCAATGTACTCTCGGTTATGTGTCTTCATACATATAATCGGTTCGCCTTTTGCTGCGATACTCTGAATTTTATGATTCCTTATGAAAAATGAACTATACCCGCTTTATTTTTGTTCTTGAAATTCCTGATAATTACGAAGTTATGACGATGTTGACGTTTATACCCCTGGAGTTGATTTATGAAGTTTTCCTTAGCATTTTTTTATGCGAGCTTCCGCTTGATGTTCAACCTTTTCTTCTTGTCTTTTTATTCTTTTAAAATAGTCGTATCGATACTCGGTCCACGCTATCACTAGCGTCGGGGATCGGGCTGCGACAGCGAGATAGCAGAGCAGAGTAGAGTGAGCATAGCAGAGAGCGAGAGAGCATAGCAGAGTTAAGCAGAGCAGAGTAGAGAGAGCAGAGCAAAGTGGAGTGAGCATAGCAGAGAGCGAGAGAGCAGAGCAGAGTAGAGTGAGCAGAGCAGAGAGCGAGAGAGCAGAGCAGAGTAGAGAGTACAGAGCAGAGCAAAGAGTAGAGCAGAGCAGAGAGTAGAGAGAGCAGAGCAGAGAGCAAGAAAGCAGAGCAGAAAGAGCAGAGCAGAGAGTAGAGATAGCAGAGCAGAGAGAGAGGACCGAGGGACGAGTTTGAGAGGGAGGGTCTTGGGCCTTCCCCTTTATTTTTACTTTGTAATTGGGCCTTTGGAACAAATTCATTTTAATTATATGAGTTCCCTTAATTGGTTCATTATGGATTAATTATTATGGGATTATTGCTCGAGTAATCGGATTCAGCTATTCCCCTTTTTCGATTAAATAGGGCAAGATCTATTAGATTCTCATGTGAGTTAAAACACCCTAAGACGAAGGGGTTAGTCATAGTTATTTACCCGATCGTGCGAAACGAGTTTCAGTTAGTTTATTTTGCTTATTTAATCCGAGAGTTAGGATTAATAGTAGAATTTTCCGAACTATTAAGTCGGAATAATGAATCATGCATAAGAGATTCATGCATAGTTACTCACGCATTCTCATTATTCGAGCAAATATCTTATTTAAATTCTCGCAATAAAGGTCAAGTGCGAGAGTAATACCTAGACGAGAGTTATTGCACCATAACAAGAGTTGCCAGCAGGTGGGCATTACTTTCATATATATCAAATGAGTTTAAATGTTACGTTCAAGCAAGTTATTTCATGACAAAACCTTTGAGTTGAAGTTATTTCAAGTATTGTCTTGCCATAAAATGTTTCAATTTCAGTATGATATCTATCTGATGTGACTTTGCCAGTTATTATGTAATCGAATTCGGGTCTTGAGCAGTTGATAGCTATCCTTCCAAGGCTAGTGTACACCAGTGACCGTGAGTCATCGAGCGGGTTGGCCGGTCAAGTGTCCGTGAGAGGTGGCCACCTCTCCGGCACGCAGCTTCAGTTATGATAGATTATGAGAACTTAGTCTGCAGACGAACTTTAAGAATCACAAATGAATTTAGTAAGCTTGGGCTTTTTTAGCGAAAAACTCCCTTGTTGTGCTGTTTATGATGGCATGACAATTTACAGTTTTGAAGCATGTATTTTTATACTTAGGCATACGTGCCCACTGAGTACTTTTGTACTCAGCCCTGCATATATTTCTAAATGTTCAGGTTGAGTAGCTGTCGGTGGTGATGAAGTGACGAGTGGAACCCTTTTGTCTTATCTCTATGTACTAATGAACTCTAGGGATACATGTCTTCATACATGTAATCAGAACCCTTATTCCGCTGCATGCTCAGAAGTTTTATGTTATTTTGGCTAAGTCGGAGTTATCCGAACTTACTAGTTTATTTGAGTCTATATGACTAAACCTCCGTTATATTATAAATATTCCTTTTGTTAACAATGATAGAATACGATCCTCCATGTTTGATTATTCCCCTTTCTACCCCGCTTCTAATCTCCCTCCCTTAGTCACGATTTTCCCGGCTTAATTATCCTTAATTAGGCTCGGTCGTGACAGGATCCTTGGTTACCAGATGGGTCCGGGAGGTACTTTGTTGCGCGTGTGCCGAAGATATGGAAGGAGACCAAACTACAGGAGGTCTTGCTCGATGATAGGCTTTCATGGGATATGGAGAAGCTGTCGGAAATCTTGCCACCTTGCGAGCTTTGGAAGTTTTCTTCTTATTTTCGTCCGTCTGGAAGCATGGATATTCCTTTTTGGGCATCGGGAAAGTTTGACTCTTATTCGGTTAAATCTGGGTATATTTTAGCTTGTTCCATCAAGAAGCGAAATGAGGCTTCGGCCTCTTCATCCTCGGCCGAGCTATGGAAATGGATTTGGGGTCTGGAGGTTTTGCCCAAAGTTAAGTTCTTTATGTGGCGTTGTTTGGCGGGGGAGATTCCTACTGCTCAAGCTCTCATGAGTAGATCGATTAATGTCGATCCGATGTGTCGGCGTTGTGGGGATAAGGTGGAATCTTTGTAGCATGCTCTTAGAGATTGTCATTGGGCGGCGTCGCCTCTTCGCCGCTCACCTATTCCTAATTCCGGTCCTTGTTCCGTGGTGGATTGGTTTGATAGCATCAGAAGGATACCCCATCGCGAGGTTCACCAGACCTTTGCTACTCTTGCATGGGCGCTTTGGTGACCATTGTGCATTCTCATGTCTCTCCCAATAAGGTGGACTGTTGCCGAGAACACCAAACTAAGGTTGTGTGTGATGCGCTTGTTGCTGTCGGAATTGGTGTGGGGTTTGGAGTGGTGCTTTTGGATTTCAATGGCGTGATTTTGGGCTGCCATTATGGTTTCGTGCCGGGAGCCTTCACTGCTGAAGAAGGCGAAGCCATGGCCATTCTTGAAGGTATTCAGATGTGTGTGGATCGGGGAGATAATGATATTATTCTGGAAACTGATTGCCAAACTCTCTACTGGCGCCGCTCCCATCGCAATGCCGACCCCTCCTATATCGATGTTACTCTCTCAAGGATTTTTCTCCATGCTGACAGTTTGAGGCGTTGCGTTTTCAGTTGGACTGCTCGGGACGGGAATGTTATGGCAGATTGCTTGGCTCGCATGTCAATCGTTTTTCTTCTGTTAGTTATGAGGATATCCCTCATGTTTTGAACTTTTCTGGTTCTCATTAATCCAAGGTTTTCCCATTATTCAATGTTAAAATTAGACTTAATAAATAAAGCAATTTTATTTATGAAATAAATCATATCTTATTTGCATAATTTATATACTCATAATACAAAAGAGAGGTTCTTTTACCTTTAAATTTTTTCTCCTTTCAATTTTCCCACTAAATTTCTTTCTTACTCTTTGTTTTTTCTATTTTAATTTTTTTTTCAGAAAGTCGTTAACTTAAATTCATAAAATTTTAAAATTAAAGATTAGGAGAAGATCTTTAATTTGATGAAAAAAATTATAAAAATGAATAAGTTATGATAGTTTAAAGTGTCCAAATTAAGTTTTTATTGCTCTTATTTATCTCTAATGTTGAACATCATACTCTTTTTTCATTTTTTTTTCGTTTGTTGGTGAAAAAATAAGTAGACGACATTTTTTTCCTTTCAAAAAAGTTTACATGATTGGTTAATTATAATTATTTTAAGTTTAAATATTTTAAAATTATAGTAGTAGTTTTTAATGCAATTAATTACGGAGAATAAAATTTGTTTTAATTTTAATATGAATTTGTAGATAAAAAATAAGTTATATATCTTAAAATTAGAATTTAAATATTGCATAAATGTATTTAATTATGTGTATGAATTATTTATGTATATAAATATATTGATTGTTATATTATTCGTAGTTTTTATGATTTTATATTGATGGTTTTGTGTTATTTACTCAAAACGATATTTGATTTAAATTATTTTCTTTACAATCTATAAATTATTATACATATTTAATTATTATTATTATACAATATTCATTAAAATTAATATTATACTAATTAAATTCATAATATTGTTATTATACACTATTTTAAATCAAACATACTAATTTTAAATTAATATGATTTTTTTGTTACTAATTAATCTAATTCATATATAATAACATTAATTTTAATATTTTTATATCGTGGTCCGTGCATCACACGGGAAGGCATACTAGTTAAATAAATAATGCAAATTAATTAATTGATCTGGGATTTCAATTGAGAGAGAATTATACAAAGGGGAAATTAAAATTTACGTAGGAAAATTAAGATAATTAGTTAATGGCTGAGAGATGAAGAAAACAAAAAAAAATAAATTCTTGTATTAATAAATTTAATGAGTGAAAAAAGAAGAAATTAAATCAACAAGTCAATCCGTACAAACGATAATTGAAAAGGGCCAAGATGGCAGGAGCATAGCAGCAGCCACGGGTGATGAGGAAGCGCAAGAAGAGCTGCATGGTGAGGAGGCTATCGGAGCCGGCCTGGTGGCTCTTGCCGACGGCCCGCTCCACAAACAAAGTCTTGGCGATGGCGTCGAGGCCGCCGTGCAGCGCCATGGAGCGCGCAATGGGCTTCACATCATACACCTGCACCCCCAAATAGCGGCGCAGCAGCATCATGAAGTCGTGGAGATGGTCGGGCAGCGCGGCCCGCGTCAGGATCTTGATGAGGAAGCCGAAGTCGTAGAGGCCGTGGAACGTCACCCAGGCCCGACCCGAGCCGAGCCCGGATTCCAGGAAGTGGGCCGCGAAGGAGCGGGAGTTGATGCCCCTGCGCTTGTTGAGGTCGAAGTTGATGCCCTTGGAGCGGAGGAAGGCGACGGAGTAGGGGTTGTAGTCGTCGTAGTCGGAGTCGAAGTCGCGGAAGTTGAACTCCCAGACGCAGCAACGGGAGGAGGCGTCGGAGAGGGTGAGGCCGAGTTGGATGATGTTGAGCGCGTCCACATTTTTCTTCATCAAGGCGTACTGTTGGGCGGGGGAGAGGGTAGAGAAGCGGTGCTTCGGGATGTCCAGGCTGAACACGGTGCCCGGAAATTCAGTATCCATGGATGCCAACCTTAAATTCTTGGAGCAATGTTTGATCAAACCAAATTCCGCTTCAAGATTGCTCTGCCACACTTTGCGTATTACTACCGCCATTTTCTTTCTCTCTAATTTTTTGTTTTGTTTTGGGATGCTAATGCGTAGTGCTTATATATATAGATACCTAATACCAAGTCCTTTCCTTGCGTGGATTAGGAAACTTTATTATATACATACTTCAACTCCTCTACCAAAAGGATACTATCCTTATTATTATCAAAATATAATTACCAAAAGGATACTATCCTTATTATTATCTTAAATTGAGATTTATTAAAAAAGTGAAAAAGAAAAAAGATCCCTTGAAAGCACAAAGACGCAGACTAAGGCACAAAACTTTAAAAGCGAAGGAAAACAACTCAAAAAGGAAACTCAGGATAATTATCCATATCATTCGACCAACGCCTATGGACGACATTATTCATTGCAATCATACTAGGCCTATTGGTGACGTCAACCACAAATTCCCTCGGCTTGTGACCCCTTTCTTCCGCATTCCTGAGACGACTTTTAATACAACCTTCCGGAATTGCATGTACAGGTTCTCGTCCCTTTACCGAGCTCTTTGGACGACCACGTCCGCGCTTCTGCTCCGAGAGCAATTGCATCCCCTGATTAACCTGCTCCTCTAACCTAATTATACGACTCGCCATGTCATCCGGAGTAGGATTGGATTGCTTATCAAAATCAACGCCCTTAATCGGAGAATTAACCCGCTGGCTCGCTGAAACTTCTGCCCCAACTACCAATTGCTGCTCTACCACATCTCCACTATTCGTTCCAGGATCCAACTCCAAAGTTCCCTCTACACTCGAGCCCTCCTTATCACTAGCCTTGTCCGTGTGAGGCGACCCATCAATTTCTCCCCCATTTAAAGCCTCTGCTTCATAAATGGAGTCCGCAATGATAGTCTCATCCACTTCCTCTTCCTCATCCTCCTCAAGCGCTTGATATCGGTTAGCATCCCCCGCCAGAGGGAGATCATTTTCCTTAACCGGCACTGTAGCCGCTTCTAGAAGATCAGGACCTGAAAGAGGTTTAACAATATCAACTTTGGGCTGCCATGCAGGAGTCAGACCCTCTCCCTTATCAAGATTCTTCACCACCACAGCAGGAGGCTCAGTGATCTTTTGATTGCTCATGGCCCTATCAGCTCTCCGGCATTTATCCGTTGAATGACCTGTAAGTTTACAACGCGAGCAAAAAAGGGGCATAGATTCAAAACCAAACTCAATGTAGAATGATCTATCGCCGTCATCAATGTACATCGAGTTGAGAATAGGCAAAGCCATGTCAAGTTCCACCAAAACCCGCGCAAAATGTCCCACATGACCAGTAGCGGAGGCGTTATCAATTCGCAGCGGATGACCAAGCACACGACCTATACCAGCAATAATCACCGGAGTCCATAACTCCACAGGGAGATAATATATCCGAACCCAGACCTGAGCCAGAGACGACACTTCCTTATACGGATCGAAATACCTAGTCCATTCACGGAAACGTACGTGGCCGATTGACAGTTGGAGAAAAGAACTCCCCTTAGCTTTCTTTTTCGCTTCCATCATCAAAAATTTAACAACGAAGAATCCCTTAGCCATGGGCACCAGTTGACAGTCGGCGCACTGCCATATGGTTCGAAGTTCATGAGAGAGGTCGGCGAACGAGCGTGGCTTGTCCCCTTTACGTTGGATAAGCCTACCGATTAGTGCAAATTGAAACTCTTCCCACTTTTTTTGATATTCCGATTTGGGCACTGAGAGGGTGACAACCTCTCCTTCACGCTGTAGTGGAAGAGCTCGAAGGCCATGTGCAGTAACATTCGGTGCCTTGGGTTGAACTTTAGCAGCGAACGAAACAGCCGGGGCAGATCCCGACACTATCTGCGCCGCTGAAGCAACTCCTGGCAGCGGCTGAATCGAACCAGGGAAGTCCTGGTTAGGAGTCAATTGCTCACCAATTTGACTCGGTGAGAAGCCCGACGAGCGCTGCCCAGCAGCCACCGCGCCGGAAGAAAATCCTGGCGCTATCTGCGCCGCTGAAGCAACACCAGAAGGCAGCGGCTGAATCGAACCAGAGAAGCCATGGTTATGAGTCGATTGCTCATCAATTGGACTCGGTGAGAAGCCCGACGAGCGCTGCCCAGCAGCCACTGCGCCGGAAGAGAGGGGCGGGTGCCGAGACAGAACATTGGCAGGGGATTTCGATCGAAACCCGTCAAAATTAGTAGAAACCGGGGGAAGGTTGAGGCCCCCCTTATCTCGATTGACAGCCGGCGAACTCGAGTCCATCACCGGCAACGATCGGAAACTTAGGATTTAGGGCGGCTAGGGTTAGTGGCTTGGGGAGAGAGCATACCTGCGGCTAGGGTTAAAACATCGGGGACGGAAAAGGCCCACTATCCTTATTATTATCAAAATATAAAACTCTGCTTATTATACTTAATTCATTTATAATTTATTACTTATTTGTGTGTTAAAACTTAAAAGAACATAACATACGCGTGAAATTTGTAAACTTAACTTGTGCCATTTTTTTCAGTAAAGTTTAGAGTTTTGAATTAGACGGTGGGTTTGAGTTCCCACTTAATCTATATTCATATAAGTTAATACACATATAAAAAAATTATTATATCACATGGATTAAATTGCATTATAGTTTTATTTAAAAAATATTTAAATACGATGATCACTTCATAATATTTCTATTATCTTCTTTGAGGTCGGACAATGTTAGGTTAATTGATGATGAAGATAAAACATCTACAGTAAGGCACTTGAGTATAAATCATTCTTCTAATCTAAAATATATCAGTGGTGAAGCGTCTAATTACAAATTTCCAAAATTCATAAATTATAGAGAAAATAATAACCTCGTGTCGAGAAATGAAGAAAATTCATCTGAATTCACAATGTAAATGTGTGAATTTTGAAAATTAAAATTTTTGCTCAGTATGAGATTCAAATCTAGTACCTTAAATTTATCAAACAAAGTGATGAATTAACTGTAGATCATGATGATCTAAAGATTGAAAATGGTTCATGTTACATTGTACAACAGTTGTATTTGCATTTTTACTTTTCTCATCTTCCTATATTATATAAAAACTAAATTGTTGAAATAATATATAAATATGAAGATAAAAAATATAAGAATCCAAGTATAAACTGTTGTAAAATGCAACAAGAATTATATTATTGTGAATTTATAAAATTTGGTTCACTTCTAAAAAAAATTGGTTATGATTTCTTACAAAAGTTTGGTTCCACTAACAATCCTCCGAGGGATTGAATTTTTTGAAAAATAAATTTGATTATTTATTAATAACAAATATCATATTAAAATAAATATATCACACGACTAAACTAAATATATAAAAAGTATTATAAATAAATGTAGAATAAAAAATATATATAAAAATGAATTATTGCTACAGATGTTGACCAACGAAAGGATTGCTAATTAGAAATATAAGGATTTTAGGATACCATATAAGGATTTAGAATTAGTGTACTCTCTTAGTACTAGTTTGGTTCAAGTAGAAGAATAGAAATGGAATGAAATCAAATAAAGGGGAGAAATCATAATAATAACTACTCCATTATTTTTATTAACTGTTTGGTTTAATAACGGAAAGGAATCAGCAGTAAAAGATTCTCTTTCTTTTGTTTCTTCTCTATTTTGAGGGGTAACAAATTGAGTGATTTGGTTACGATTAAGTAAGGGTAATTTTTAACTCACTAGCAGAAAGAACGTAAGTCGTACGTGTAATTAATGTTATTTTAATTGATAATCTATAATTTTAAAAAAAATCTATTAATTCATTACTTTTATCAGATAATTTATTGGAAGGATATATTTATTTATAAGCTTTATCAATAGCAAATGTTAATAGAGATAAATCTCTAAACCCTACATGCCGCCTCCTCTAGGGTTTGTGACTGCTGCCGTTGTTTGCTGCCGGAGTTGCTGCCGCTGGGGCTCTGCTGATTCATGGCAACCTGTTCTTCCCTCATGATTTTTCTCGCAACTTTCCTCCTCTCCCAAATGGTCCCATGATGAAGACGTCGTCTTCTTCTCTCCAACAACATTCTGTTGCGACAACTGCGAAAGTCAACAACTCGAAAGAGACGATGCTGGATTTGGGGAAATGTATCTTCACTGAACAGAGAGATAACCTAATACAGGCCAATAAACCGCCGCACAATACTGAAACTCAAAACCCTAACCATGCTGGATTCATGTGATTAATTTGTTAATATCTATTTGCCTTCCAGTTTATGATTCATAATTCCTGGTGCTTGATTTCTTGTGGATTATCTTGCCAATAATTTGCATGTGTAGCTATTCGATTTGAGACCTGACGGAGATAACTGTTTAGCGGATTCAGGAATGTATGATATGATTTTAACCTTGAGACATGACGGAGATAGGTGGATCTAGGGAGCCATTCTTAGGAGCTATTGAGAGTTAGTAGATTATCTTGAGACCTGACGGAGATAGATAATTTATTAATCTATGATCTTTGCTGCTCTGATGAGAGTAATTGATTAAATGTGTGATCTCTCATCATAACTGGATTAAACTGGTAAATAGGATTAATAGGTTGATTGTGTAAATTTAGTTAACGACTTTACTACCCTAGGATTAGTTGCTTTATCATTTGATTTATTTACCTAAACTTTATTTGTTATTGTTTGCAATTTAGTTTTGATTAAATCTTCTTCCTATATCGATTGCCTGGATACTGTGATGGTTTAGATTAGTAGTACTTAGAGTCATTTCATTTATCAGTCCTTGACGATACGATATTCGGTTGCTATTTATTACTACAATTGCACTGTGTTAGTTGCAGTTTTAATTGCTAATAAATTAGTGATTAGTGTTTTCCCCTGTTATCAACATCAGATTACTCGTATTCTTGGGTTCCTGATCAGAAAGCTGCCTATGGTTTATCTAGGAGCCCCACTTTTTGTGGGACGTCCTAGATCGATACATCTTATTGCGATCAAGGATCGCATCATGAATAAATTTGCTCGCTGGAAAGGTTACAGCTCTCCATGGCTGGGAGAATTTGTCTGGTGAAGTCTGTCATTCAAAGTTCTGTAGTACACACTATGATGGTCTATATGTGGCCTAAGTAGCTTATTGCTGCGCTGGATACTGCCTATCGGAACTTCATCTGGTCTGGTGATATTACTAAGCGCCCTTCTTGCTCGGTGAGTTGGGATCGGGCCTGTGGAATCAAAGAGGAAGGTGGGTACTGGGTATCCGTTCCTTTGCCATGATGAATGAAGCATTTCTGATGAAACTTGCATGGAAAATTATTACGGGTCGCCAATTCAGTTACAACATGATGAAGAGTAGATACTTGGATGATTTCGGTCGCCCGTGCTCGATGATTTATGCTTAATTGTTCTAATTTTAGGGGTTTGCATGTGCATATTTTGTTGGATTTGTATACTGAAAGCAAGAACTTTATGCTTGTATACAATGATTCCTGTTTTCACTATTCTTATCTCCTATCTGATTGTGTTCATGATTGCATATGCATGTTCTTTATCTCTGTATAAGTAGATTATATGGTGTGTTGTAGATCACATAAGACCATATAATTGGAATAACCTTAAGAGATATAATATGATCACAGCCGAAATAACTCTAGGACAAGTTATTGGTTTAGGCTGCAGTATAGATGGAAGTAGTTTGTCTTGGCTACTTGTCTATACTGGTACGTCATTACGTATTGATAGGACCACAGTTTGAGATGTATTCTTCTATCTGACTTAAGTGAAGAATAAAGATCTCGGTGACTTATAAATCTTAATACTAATAAGTATTCAGATATATATATTAATTCGTATATCACTTTGACTTACTATGGGTGAAAGTTATATACTAACTTGAGTACTCTGTATCTTGGGTGATAGCGGTTAATATATGATGTTTGATTATCTGTATTAGTACCCGTATCCGGTATAGGATAATGACATCCCCTTAAGGAGCTCAATAAGGTTTATTACGCTAAACCCTGCAGGTTGATTAAGTTCAGGCGTAATAATAAAGTTTGAGTGGTACTGCTTAAGGAATTATTAAGAGATTAATTAATTTAAGCTGGCAGAGCTCTAATTAATTAATGGATGTCGGATATTTTAAATACGAAGATTTAATAAGTCTAAATACAAGCCCCGACTCATCACCGGCAATAAAGGGGTAAGTCAGTATTGGTTCTCTAGTGGAATGAACTGATATTTATAAATTAATTATGGTCTGGGCTGACCATAGATAAATTAATTTATTTGAGGTCCATCTTTATTCCTTGTATCTGGTCCCTGGGCTGGCCCAATGTCTCCTAGCCCAAGAAGATAGATTTTCGGCCCTCACATAGTGATTGGCGCCTCCTCCTCTTTTCTGTATTATTAAATACAGCTGTCAGCTCTCAGGAAAATACACTGATAATATTAGGGTTTTTTGAGAGCAGAGGGAGGCGCAGAAACGTGTGTGGCCATTCTGTCTTGGGAATTTCCATAGCTCGTTGTCCATCCAACGTTGGGAATTGAGCGGGATACAGTCGAGAAGATCAGAGCTGGAGTCAGATTCTTTCGACGCGATCATCAACAGTTTGTGCATCCGATTCTCAAGTAAGTTTTCCTAACATCTATGTGCAGCTGTTAAATTCATAGGAGCATGTTAGGAATTAATCGTTGTATGATGAATTAATAATAATCCAAGAAACGATCATCGGACAATCGAGTATTAATTCAATTTAATATTCCTTCAATTGGTATCAGAGCCCAGGATTAATTTCTTGGCTCTATTATTAATTTATGTACGATTAATAATGTGCGTTTGTTTAACTGCTGTTGTTCTTCGTGATTCGTTGATTCGTGGGATACGTCGTTTGACGTTGTAATCGTTTTTCACCACGAGAAAATCCGTGGTTAGATTAGAATTTCAATTGTATTTGTTTTTCCGTTGTAAATCTGTAAAACTGAGGAACGAAATGAGGATGACGACGAATCAACGACGAGGAAGGTGTAAGGAGGTTGGCACGGGCACGGTGTGGCACGGGCAGCCGGCGCCGAGGGCCGCGCGCGCACGGGTGCTTCGGCACCGTGCGCTGCGTGCGCCTGGTCAGGCAGCCGCGCTGCTGCGTGCTGCAGTCACCGAGGCGAGGCGAGGCGAGGCTGGGCTGGGGCGAGCGGGGGCGGTGCGCGCCTAGGGCTGCGCGTGTGCGCTTCGCGCGCTGCGTGCCCGGAGGGCGTCGCGCGGCCGCTGCTGTCTGCGCGCCGAGGCGCCGGAGTCTGCTGCTGATGGTGCGGGTCAGGGCGAGGAGGAGGCGAGCGATGGGGGCAGCGCGCGCCTGGGGCAGTACCTGCGCGCTGTGCGCGCGGCGTGCCCGGCAGGCGACGCACTGCCGCTGTCGCTGCTGCTGTCCAGTCCACGCCGGAGCCCGCTGCTACTGCTGCTGCGTTCATGCTGGAGGAGCTGCTGCCAGCGCCGGGGCGCCGCGTGCTGCCGGGCGGCGCTGTGCGGCGGCTGTGATGGAAGGTGGCGGCGGCGGCTAGGGTTTCTCAAACCCTAGCTGCGTTTCAAACCCTAGGGGGCCCAAACCCTAGCTTGACGGGCCCATGTGTTCGGGCCGAGTTTTTTATTCTGTTTTGGGCCTGTTCTTTTTCTATTTTATTTTGTAATAGAATAGATGTTGGGTTTCCACGAATGGGTCACGAAGAATTTTAATTCTTTTATTACTGTTTTTTGCATGTCGTGGTTGTTAATCCCTTATGCTCTTTACCTGCTTTTGCACGTCTTTGCTTGTTAATATTTGTTTTTTAATTGCGCTTAGACGAGCATGATAGTAGGTTTACCGTTTTCTTAAGCATGTTTTAGAATTCTGCGAGCATGTTTTACATGTTGCGTTCTAGAAAGCATGTTTAGGATTATGTGCTTGAGCATGTACAAACCTTTTGAAAGAAAAAGACTAAGATGTTTAATAATTTTTATAGTAATTAAAAATTATTTTAGACCTCCACATGCGGTCTCTAGACAAAGTGATTAGCAATATGAGTAAACGTCCACCCCACGTGGCTTACTTCATATTTGTTTCTCATAAGTTTGTCAGAAGAGGTTTCTATAAAAATATTTAAAACCATTAAAGTAGTGGGAGTTATGCAGTAAACGTCCACCCCACGTGGCTTACTTGTATAATTTTCACAAGTACTTTGGAGAATGGTATTAAATAAGATAACCAAGAAAATTAAATTGAAAGCGGTATGCTCCGAGTGAGTATGCTAATTTCGAGAATTTAATTTTCAAGGTTAAAATGTGGTCATTGCTTAGATATCATATCGAGTACAATGTACAACTCCCAAAGGAGTCCCTTCTTGATGATGATATGGTCTAGTTAAGGTGCCAACTATTAATTTCTTTTGTCAAAAGGTTAAGTTGACATGGATAGAAATTAAATGACTAGGTAAATAGTCTGGTTGAGGAGTTCGTGTGTAAACGTCCACCCCACGTGGCTTGCACATGGAATTCTTTGAGCCGTTGGAGGTTTCATTAATATTGTTTTATCAAAAGGTTACAATATTATTGTTACGAATTATGTGCTTCATGTTCTTACATGTTTATTTGTTTACTTTCAGATATGTCTATGTCTCCGATAATTAACATTCTAGCAAACAATCCTCTCATCGGTCCTAATTACACCGAATGGAAACGCCATATTATGTACATACTTGACGCTGATGAGCACAGTTTTGTGCTTACCACTCCACGTCCCGCGGCCTTAACTGATGAGTCGACTGATGCGGAACGTGAGGCGCATAAAAGGTGGCACAAGTCGAATAATATGGCCAAGTGCTATATTATGATGACTATGTCGCAAAATTTGCAACTCCAGCATCAGGTCATGGATGACGCAGCGACCATCATGTTAAACCTCAACGAGGTTTATGGGGAGTCCGAGAGGTCTGCTCGCTTTAACTTGATGAGAGAAATCTTATCTTGTAGGATGAGCGAGGGCAGTCCTGTGCACGATCATGTCATGCACATGACAAATTTGTTTGACAGGCTTGATCTGCTAGGAGGGGGTATCGAAGGCGAAGCCAAGGTCGATATCATTCTCAATACTCTCCCCAAAACTTTTGAGCACTTCCGTCTCAATGTCGTTATGAGCAAAGTCAAGTACACTCTTAATGAGTTCTTGAATGCTCTAGTTGCGACAGAGGGAGTGATGGGCCGTGGGAAAGAGGTCCTTGTTGCTGCCAAGGGATCTGCTTCTTCGTCGAAAGGCGGGAAAAAGAAGTGGAAAGGTCCAAAGGGCAAGCATGATCATGAGGCTAGTGGGAGCGGTAAAGCCAAAGGAGATGGCCCTACCGGCGGCGTGAAAAAGCCAATGGCCAGGGGAAAGTGCTTCAAGTGCGGCAAGATTGGGCATTGGAAGAAAGATTGTCCAGTGCTCAAGGCAAAGGGACAAGGTACGTCACAAGTTTTAGTAACTGAAACATGTTTAGCTTCGTTTTCTACTCATTCATGGGTAGTGGATACGGGGGCAACTGACCATGTTTGTTACACCTTGCAGGGCTTCACGCCGACAAGGGAGCTAGCAAGTGATGAGATCACCATCTCCATGGGCAACGCGTCGAAGGTCGCAGCTGTTGCAATTGGAGATTTATCTTTATGTTTTGATGATGACATTTTAGTTTTGAGAGATGTTTTATATGTGCCGGAGTTTCGGCGGAACATAATTTCTGTTTCAAAATTGTTTTTGAATGGATATACTGTTACTTTTGATAGGGGTGTCTCTATCATGAGAGATAACAAGACTATTTGTTCTGGAATTTTGAACAACTCTCTCTATACTATTACATGTCCAATTAACAACTCTGTCCATGTTGCATCTACATCACAAATCCTACCAAATCCGAATAAGAGGAAGTATTATTCTCATGAACAATATACACATACTTGGCACCTAAGATTAGGCCACATCAATCTAAATAGGATCCAAAGGCTCGTTTCAAATGGAATCTTGAAAGACTTTTAAGCTGTTCCATTTAGAACCTGCGAATCCTGTATAGAGGGAAAGATGACGGCAAGGCCTTTTAAGGCAAAGGGGAATAGGGCCTCGCATGTGTTGGAATTGATTCACTCTGACTTGTGTGGACCGATGTCCACTAGAGCTCGTGGAGGGTATGAGTACTTCGTCACTTTCATTGACGATTACTCAAGGTATGGGTATATTTACCTACTTCAACGCAAGTCTGAATGCTTTGAGAAATTCAAAGAATTCAAGGCGGAAGTGGAGAAGAATAAGGGTAAATCTATCAAGTCATTGCGGTCTGATCGCGGTGGCGAATACCTCGGGAACGAGTTCAAGCAATACTTGTCAGATTCTGGGATTACATCCCAATTGACTGCACCGGGTACTCCCCAACAGAATGGTGTAGCAGAGAGAAGAAACAGGACTCTTATGGAAATGGTACGATCTATGATGAGCTATGCATCATTGCCTATTTCGTTTTGGGGATATGCCTTGGAAACAGCGGTTTATTTGCTGAATCGGGTACCGTCCAAATCGGTTCCTAAAACTCCTATTGAGTTATGGTCAGGGCGTAAGCCCAGCTTGAATCATATAAAGATATGGGGTTGTCCTGCATACGTGCTAGACAAGGAAGCGAGGAAATTGGAGCCTAGATGCGAACTAATGCTGTTTATAGGATACCCTAAGGAAACGAAAGGTGGTTATTTTTATAATCCAAAGGATCAGAAAGTGGTTGTTAGCACCAACGCACGATTCTTGGAACACGATTATCTAGATAATCACAAGTCTAAGTCCGAGATTGTCCTTCAAGAAATCGAAGGCAATGGACAGGCGATTCCATTACCCCAGCCAAGTGTGCAAGTGAATGCACCACAAGACACTGCACGAACCATTGTCACAGCTGTACCACCACCGCTTCGTCGTAGTGGGAGGGTTGTAGTTCAACCCGATCGATTTATGTTCTTGGGAGAATCTTCGGATCTTCTTCCTGTTGATGAACAAAAGGATGTCGACCCTGATAACTATAGACAAGCGATGAAAGATCAAGATGCAGATTCTTGGTTTCTGAAATAGAATCCATGGGTGCTATGGATGTATACGAGAAGACCGAACTACCAGATGGCTTTTTAGCTATAGGTAGTAGGTGGGTATACAAGAGAAAAAGAGATTCGGATGGCGAAGTCGCAGCTTTTAAAGCTAGACTGGTGGCGAAAGGTTATACCCAGGAACAGAGTATAGATTATGATGAGACCTTTTCGCCGGTTGCCATGCTCAAGTCTATCCGAATACTCCTTGCCATAGCAGCCCACATGAACCTTGAGATTTGGCAAATGGATGTCAAGACCGCTTTCCTAAATGGTTTCCTTGAAGAAGGAAGGGACATCTATATGCAGCAACCTGAAGGGTTTGTGAAGAAGGGAGAAGAGCATCTTGTGTGGAAGCTTAAGAAGTCCATTTATGGACTTAAGCAAGCTTCGAGGTCATGGAACAAACGTTTTGACGAGGTCATTAAATCCTATGGATTTACTCGTTGTGAGAACGAAAGTTGCATGTACCGTTTAGATGCCAATGGTGACGTGGTTTTCCTTGCACTTTATGTAGATGATATCCTCCTCATTGGCAACAATGTTGAGCTATTATCAGACATAAAGAAGTGGTTATCCGAACAGTTTCAAATGAAAGACTTAGGAGATGCAGCGTACATCCTGGGGATCAAGGTCGTTCGTGATCGCCAGAAAAGGATGTTGAGCTTATCTCAAGCGTCTTACATTGATACTGTGATTGCTCGTTTTAGCATGCAAAATGCCAAGAAAGGCTTGCTACCTTTTAGACATGGCATTCCTCTGTCTAAGGACATGTGTCCTAAGATGCCTAGTGAGGTTGAGAAGATGAGGAAGATACCCTATGCTTCCGCCGTAGGTAGCCTCATGTATGCGATGCTCTGCACGAGACCTGATATTTGCTATGTCGTTGGCATGGTTGCAAGATATCAGTCGAACCCTGGACCAGGACACTGGACTGCGGTAAAGCATATTCTCAAGTACCTGAAGAGGACTCGAGATTATAGGCTAGTTTACCAGTCAGACAGTCTATTTCCTTTGGGTTACACCGATTCGAATTTCCAGGCTGACCGGGATGAGAAGAGATCTACCTCTGGTTATGTGTTTACCTTGGGCGGTGGAGCCGTATCGTGGTGGAGTGCAAAGCAGAAGTGCATTGCAGACTCCACCATGGAAGCCGAGTATGTAGCTGCTTTGGAAGCTGCTAAGGAGGCTGTATGGTTCCGGAACTACCTCTTGGATCTAGGAGTGGTCCCTAATTTGCCTAAGAGTATCATAATTTATTGTGATAACTCGGGTGCAGTGGCAAATTCTAAGGAACCCAGGAGCCACAAGGCGTCAAAACACATAGAGAGAAAGTACCACATCATACGAGAAATCGTAAACAGATGAGATGTGCTAGTAGAAAAGATTGATACATTGGAGAACCTAGCTGATCCTTTCACGAAAAGCTTACCGCAAAAGACCTATGAGAAGCATGCTCGAGGGATGGGATTACGGTTGATGCCACCCACTTAGAGAAAAACTTTCAGTATAAGTGGGAGAGATGAAGTGAAGTTTTTGTAATAGCTAGTATTTAGACACATTGTATACTAAAAGTTTTGCTTTAGTATAAGTGGGAGATTGTTGGATTTGTATACTGAAAGCAAGAACTTTATGCTTGTATACAATGATTCCTGTTTTCACTATTCTTATCTCCTATCTGATTGTGTTCATGATTGCATATGCATGTCCTTTATCTCTGTATAAGTAGATTATATGGTGTGTTGTAGATCACAGAAGACCATATAATTGGAATAACCTTAAGAGATATAATATGATCACAGCCGAAATAACTCTAGGACAAGTTATTGGTTTAGGCTGCAGTATAGATGGAAGTAGTTTGTCTTGGCTACTTGTCTATACTGGTACGTCATTACGTATTGATAGGACCACAGTTTGAGATGTATTCTTCTATCTGACTTAAGTGAAGAATAAAGATCTCGGTGACTTATAAATCTTAATACTAATAAGTATTCAGATATATATATTAATTCGTATATCACTTTGACTTACTATGGGTGAAAGTTATATACTAACTTGAGTACTCTGTATCTTGGGTGATAGCGGTTAATATATGATGTTTGATTATCTGTATTAGTACCCGTATCCGGTATAGGATAATGACATCCCCTTAAGGAGCTCAATAAGGTTTATTACGCTAAACCCTGCAGGTTGATTAAGTTCAGGCGTAATAATAAAGTTTGAGTGGTACTGCTTAAGGAATTATTAAGAGATTAATTAATTTAAGCTGTCAGAGCTCTAATTAATTAATGGATGTCGGATATTTTAAATACGGAGATTTAATAAGTCTAAATACAAGCCCCGACTCATCACCGGCAATAAAGGGGTAAGTCAGTATTGGTTCTCTAGTGGAATGAACTGATATTTATAAATTAATTATGGTCTGGGCTGACCATAGATAAATTAATTTATTTGAGGTCCATCTTTATTCCTTGTATCTGGTCCCTGGGCTGGCCCAATGTCTCCTAGCCCAAGAAGATAGATTTTCGGCCCTCACATAGTGATTGGCGCCTCCTCCTCTTTTCTGTATTATTAAATACAGCTGTCAGCTCTCAGGAAAATACACTGATAATATTAGGGTTTTTTGAGAGCAGAGGGAGGCGCAGAAACGTGTGTGGCCATTCTGTCTTGGGAATTTCCATAGTGGGAATTGAGCGGGATACAGTCGAGAAGATCAGAGCTGGAGTCAGATTCTTTCGACGCGATCATCAACAGTTTGTGCATCCGATTCTCAAGTAAGTTTTCCTAACATCTATGTGCAGCTGTTAAATTCATAGGAGCATGTTAGGAATTAATCGTTGTATGATGAATTAATAATAATCCAAGAAACGATCATCGGGCAATCGAGTATTAATTCAATTTAATATTCCTTCATATTTTAAGTTAAATCTTCTGGAATTTGGTGCGTTTTATGGTCTATTTTATGCTTTGCAGGAGATTTAAGTTTTCGAGATGAAGAGTGCAAATTTTGGAGTGTTTGGGCTAAGAATCGTGTTTTTGTGCATACTCTGGCATGTAAGAGAAGCAAAACCCCGCTTGCTCCAGCGCCAGAGGAATCGAAGCGAGCGAGGAAGCGCCAGAGGAATCGAAGTGAGCGAGGAAGCGCCGAGGAAGCGCCAGAGGAATCGAAGCGAGCGAGGAAGCGCCAGAGGAATCGAAGCAAGCGAGGAAGCGCCAGAGGAATCGAAGAGAGCGAGGAAGCGCCAGAGGAATCGAAGCGAGTGAGGAAGCATCAGAGGAATCGAAGCGAGCGCGGAAACGCCAGAGAAATCACTTTGCTGCTGGAATCATAAGTGCAGAGGAATCAAATGACAGAGAAATCACCATTTCTCTGGAGTCAGAGAAATCACCGTTTCTCTGGAGTCAGCGAAATCAAGAAGCCAGTGTAGCCAAGTAATCACCAGAGGAGTCAAGAGTCAGAGCAGAGGGGATAGAAGTCCATTACAGCGGAATCGAGAAGCCAGAGAAATCACCATTCCTCTGGCGAAAGCCAGAGCGGAAGCCATTCCGCTGGCGAACCATTCCGCTGGCAATAGCCAGAGCGGAAGCCATTCCGCTGGCAAGAGCCGCGATTTCCGCTAGGGTGGAGATGACTTGTAGAGCGTGTCACAGCTGGACTTACCTTCTTTTGCACGATTCTATTGCCTTTAGAGTTCTACTTTGCATGGCAACTTCCATGGTGATCCAGAAGGATTTGAAGTCTATAAATAGGGCCATACTTTTCATTGTAAAAAATCAATCCCTTGCCCTAGTTTTAGACGCCATCTTTGAGATCTGTTGGCATCCGAAGCTTAGGAATTTAATTGCTTTCATAGTTTCGAGTTTTTATTGTTCTAAGTTAGATTTCAATTTAGTTTTTACTTTAGTTTCTTGGATTGTGATTGAGTGACACAATTACACGATCAAGACGTTTACGGTATTTCGTATTTCAATTCAATTTATTTCATTTAATCATGTTTACGTTTTTAGTTTATGTTCATGCTTTCTTTTTAATTATGCAATTTAAATTATGCACTTTAGTTTCACGCCTAGATTAGTTGGTTTTTAAATTACAAGTATTTAATTTCTTAAGTTAGGTTTAATTTGAGTTGTTTAAATTCTTGCCTAGGATTTAATAGTTTAATTCGTCTAGTTAATTTTAAGTTCGGTTTTTAATTAAGTTTTTCATTCTAAGTTTTAGTTTAATAATCGATCTCTTTATTGCTTTCTTTTATTGCTTTTTCCTACGATACTACTAAAAGCCCTTAAAGACTTTCCTTGAGAGATGACACTGGGTCAACTTACCATCACTAGAATGTCCTTGTCCTATTGCAAGTCAAACTAGAGGTGTTCTAGGTTGAGTCAAATTTTGGCGCCATTGCCGGGGATCGAACCCGGGTCACCCGCGTGACAGGAGGGAATACTTACCACTATACTACTCATCTGCCCATAATCGGATGTCATGCACTGACCCTCTCCTCTGGAATTCTCCTTAGCATTCGCACCAGGGTCAAACACATCCTTTAGCAACACACCCTCTTTCTCTCGAGACTGCTCTGCCGATCTGAGAACCGGCGTCTCCTTTTCTTTTTTCGGGCCAGTGCTCATCAAATTCTCCTTAGTATAATTCTGGCAAGTGCTCATCATAGTAGGCTGGATGGGCAGCGCTGGGCTCGTCAGAACAGGCAAAAGATGTGCAGCGCTGGCGTCCTTCGTCATAGTTGACGGAGTAGTCAGAGCTGGGCTCATCAGAGCTGGAGTGCTGGATAGAGCTGGCAGAAGACTGTTAGCGCTGAAAATTCCCACTTCTTCCACTTGATCAGAAATCTCAACAAAAGAACAGAAATGCATTAAAGAGGTAGGAATAACAGGCTTCTTATCGAAAACCGAGAACGTTACCGATCTACCGGATCCCGCCATACTCACAGTTCCAGATCCCACATCAATGCGAGTCTGGGTAGTAGCCATAAAAGGCCGTCCGAGTAGAACAAGATGTCCATTATTTCCTATAACGCCCTGCCCTGAATCAAGCACCACAAAATCGGCTAGCACTGTGATTCCTCTCACCTTGACCTCAACATCTTTTAAAAGACCACGAGTGCTACAATATGCTCCATCAGCTAGTTGAAGTCTTGTTCTCGTGCTTTTAAGCTCATCTTCCTTCCTGCCCAATTTCTGAAAAATAGCAAACGACATTACATTGATTGCCGCACCTATATCTAACATTCCCGAGAACTCTCTAGCTCTATCCAAACCAATACTAAGAATAAAGCTGCCAGGATCTCCTTGCTTCGGTAATGGTTGGGTTGAATCAACAATCGGTGGTGGCAGAGGTGAGCTGGAACGTTGGACAACTTTCGGTGGTCGATACGGCGTAGTGGACTTGTGGAGAGATAGCTCTGGCCACCTTATCAACTTTGGCGCTCGTCTCAGCTCTGGTGCTCTTCTTAGCTCCGGCGTCCTTATCAGCTTAGGTGCCTTTCTCATGCCATAGTTTTGCAGAACTGGATTTGGCATGACTGACCATTGCAATGCTGCACTTGGCACGACTGCACTCTGCGGGGCCGGATTCTGCATAGCTGAACTACGCATGGCAGGATGCTGCAGAGCTAGACTTGGCATAGCTGGCTCCTGCAGAGCTGGATTCTGAAGTGTTAGATTCCGCAGTGCTGGAATCTACAGTGCTGAAGGTTGCATAGCTGAATTCTGCATAGCTGGTTTCGGCAAGGCTGGGCTCTGCAGAGCTGGGTTTTGCATAGCTGGAGTCTGCAAGGTTGGATTCGGCAAGGCTGACATCTGCGGGACTGTATCTGGCAGTGCTGAGCTAGGCAGCGCTGCACTCGGCAGGGCTGGACTGGGGAGCGCTGCACTCGGCAGGGCTGGACTGGGCAGCGCGGCACTCGGCAAGGCTGGACTGGGCAGCGCTACTACCTTCTTCTGCTCTAGTACCGGACTCGGTTCAGGCATCCACGTCAGCTCTGGTACCCTGGTCTGCTTCGGAATCCATGTTTGTTCCGGTATCCAAGTCTGCTCTTCGAGAGCAGTTATAGCTAAAGCTTGGTGAGTTTGCAGAGGTTGACCATGAAATTTTCCGGGCTGCTGCTGCTGCTGCAATTGGTTCAAGGTGCCCGACAGTTGCCCTACCGTGGTCTCAAGTCTTTTTATGGTGGATGCTTGAGACTCCATATTCTGCTTAGTCATCTCCATATTTTGCTTGCTAATCTCCATGAAAGCTTGCAACGTATCTTCAAGTGATGACTTCTGGGGCTGAGCGTGTTGCTGCGAAGGTTGAAAATTCCCTTGCTGTTGATACCTCGGTGGATATTGTTGGGGAAAATTTTGTTGCGGTGGGCAGGGCTGCTGACCTCTCCATCCATTATTGACATTCTGCCCTTGATTATAATTTTGCGGTCTGCTCTGCCCTTGATTATAGCTTTGCCCTTGATTGTAGTTTTGCACGAAGCCAGGTCTGCTCTGCATTTGATTATAGCTCTGAAATCCTTGTGCAGCATAGACTTCAGCTTCACCCTCCGGAGTAAACTCTCCCATTCTATGGCACTCATTAGCTCCATGGCTGAAATCTCCATAAATACCACAAGGTTAGCCATTCTGCGCCGGGACGGAAGGAGTTTCCATCTTGCCCATCTTAAGATGCTGCACTTGTCTCACAAGATCGGCTACTTACTTCTGCAGCTCAAACTATTGCGTCACAGAGCTGGCCTCAACTCTCTTCCCACGGACTGATTTCTGTTGGGAGCTCTCGGCCAAAGTCTTAAAAATCTCTTTTAGCTCTGTTGCCGTCTTCCGAGCTATGTTGCCTCCTGCCGTACTATCCACCATAAATTGGGCTGTTTGCACTAACACATCGTAGAAGAACTGCATCAACATAACATTTGTGAACTGATGTTGAGGGCATTGACGGATGAGTTCTTCATATCTCTCCCAAGCTTCATGCAAAGGCTCGTCCGCTCCTTGGGTGAACTCCATTATCCTCGTTCTCAGCTCTTGTGTTTTGTGGCTTGGGTAGTATTTCAGCATAAATTTTTCACAAGCATCTCCCCACGTAGTGATAGAGTTGGGCGGCAGAGATAGCATCCACGTCCTTGCCCGGTCTTTAAGTGCATAGGGAAAGCACTTGAGCTTGAGTTGGTCCTCCGTGAGGCTAAGCAGAGGAATCGTTTGCACTTGTGTGCAAAAATCTCGGATGAATTGCAGAGCATCCTCGCTTGGCATCCCATGGAACACCGGCAGCAAATTCGAGTCATTGGGTTTGAGATTGTAGTTTCTCACAGCAGTGGGGAGCACGATTGCCGATGTGTTGGTATCTCCAATCACCGGCCTGGTGAAGTCTCCCATGTACTCCATGTTTTGAGCCATGACTTCTTTCTCCTCGTGTAAATCCTGCTCAGTGCGAAAATTGGCGGAGCTGGCCTCTTCCTCCTTAGTGTGTTCTGCCGTGGCTGTGGTCTGCTCTGGCTGGTCAGAGCTGGCTTCCTTCTCTACTACGGTCTGCTCTGGAACGTCAAGCTCAAAGTCAGAACTGGAATTGGCAGGGCTTGCAGCGCTGTCCTCGGAGTCAGAGTCAGAGTATAAAGCGTCTGCTCTGGTATGTGCCAGAGAATTCACCGTTCCTCTAGTATGTGTCCGAGTATTATCCAGCGGGGACGTTAGTTTTCTTTTCAGACTACGGCGTCCCTGCATACACAACACTTAACACACGGATAAAATGCACCGGGTGGAAGAAGTAAAAACAAAAAACGAGAAAAACTGGAAATTAAATAAAGCAAGTAAAAACGACACAACTAAAACGCCTAAAACTTTCCCCGGCAACGGCGCCAAAACATGGAGTACACTATACATTCTCCGATGGTGGTGGAGTCAAATTTTGGTGCCGTTGCCGAGGAAAGTTTTAGGCGTTTTAGTTGTGTCGTTTTTACTTGCTTTATTTAATTTCCAGTTTTTCTCGTTTTTATTTTTACGTCTTCCACCCGGTGTGTTTTATCCGTGTGTTAAGTGTTGTGTATGCAGGGACGCCGTGGTCTGAAAAGAAAACTAACGTCCCCGCTGGATAATACTCGGACACATACCAGAGGAACAGTGAATTCTCTGGCACATACCAGAGCACACGCTTTATACTCTGACTCTGACTCCGAGGACAGCGCTGCAAGCCCTGCCAATTCCAGTTCTGACTTTGAGCTTGACGTTCCAGAGCAGACCGTAGTAGGGGAGGAAGCCAGCTCTGACCAGCCAGAGCAGACCACAGCCACGGCAGAACACACTAAGGAGGAAGAGCCCAGCTCCGCCAATTTTCGCACTGAGCAGGATTTACACGAGGAGAAAGAAGTCATGGCTCAAAACATGGAGTACATGGGAGACTTCACCAGGCCGGTGATTGGAGATACCAACACGTCGGCAATCGTGCTCCCCACTGCTGTGAGAAACTACAATCTCAAACCCAATGACTCGAATTTGCTGCCGGTGTTCCATGGGATGCCAAGCGAGGATGCTCTGCAATTCATCCGAGATTTTTGCACACAAGTGCAAACGATTCCTCTGCTTAGCCTCACGGAGGACCAACTCAAGCTCAAGTGCTTTCCCTATGCACTTAAAGACCGGGCAAGGACGTGGATGCTATCTCTGTCGCCCAACTCTATCACTACGTGGGGAGATGCTTGTGAAAAATTTATGCTGAAATACTACCCAAGCCACAAAACACAAGAGCTGAGAACGAGGATAATGGAGTTCACCCAAGGAGCGGACGAGCCTTTGCATGAAGCTTGGGAGAGATATGAAGAACTCATCCGTCAATGCCCTCAACATCAGTTCACAAATGTTATGTTGATGCAGTTCTTCTACGATGGGTTAGTGCAAACAGCCTAATTTATGGTGGATAGTACGGCAGGAGGAAACATAGCTCGGAAGACGGCAACAGAGCTAAAAGAGATTTTTAAGACTTTGGCCGAGAGCTCCCAACAGAAATCAGTCCGTGGGAAGAGAGTTGAGGCCAGCTCTGTGACGCAACAGTTTGAGCTGCAGAAGCAAGTAGCCGATCTTGTGAGTCAAGTGTATCATCTTAAGATGGGCAAGATGGAAACTCCTTCCGTCCCGGCGCAGAATGGCGAACCTTGTGGTATTTGTGGAGATTTCAGCCATGGAGCTAATGAGTGCCATAGAATGGGAGAGTTTACTCCGGAGGGTGAAGCTGAAGTCTATGTTGCACAAGGATTTCAAAGCTATAATCAAATGCAGAGCAGACCTGGCTTCGTGCAAAACTACAATCAACGGCAAAGCTATAATCAAGGGCAGAGCAGACCGCAAAATTATAATCAAGGGCAGAACGTCAATAATGGATGGAGAGGTCAGCAGCCCTGCCCACCGCAACAAAATTTTCCCCAACAATATCCACCGAGGTATCAACAGCAAGGGAATTTTCAACCTTCGCAGCAACACGCTCAGCCCCAGAAGTCATCACTTGAAGATACGTTGCAAGCTTTCATGGAGATTAGCAAGCAAAATATGGAGATGACTAAGCAGAATATGGAGTCTCAAGCATCCACCATAAAAAGACTTGACACCACCGTAGGGCAACTGTCGGGCACCTTGAACCAATTGCAGCAGCAGCAGCAGCCCGAAAAATTTCATGGTCAACCTCTGCAAACTCACCAAGCTTTAGCTATCACTGCTCTCGAAGAGCAGACTTGGATACCGGAACAAACATGGATTCCGAAGCAGACCAGGGTACCAGAGCTGACGTGGATGCCTGAACCGACTTCGGTACTAGAGCAGAAGAAGGTAGTAGCGCTGCCCAGTCCAGCCTTGCCGAGTGCCGCGCTGCCCAGTCCAGCCCTGCCGAGTGCAGCGCTCCCCAGTCCAGCGCTGCCTAGCTCAGCACTGCCAGATATAGTCCCGCAGATGTCAGCCTTGCCGAATCCAACCTTGCAGACTCCAGCTATGAAAAACCCATCTCTGCAGATTTCAGCCTTGCAAAATCCAGCTATGGAAAGTCCAGCTCTGCAGAATCCAGCTCTGCAGAGCCCAGCCCTGCCGAAACCAGCTATGCAGAATTCAGCTATGCAACCTTCAGCACTGCAGATTCCAGCACTGCAGAATCTAACACTTCAGAATCCAGCTATGCCAAGTCTAGCTCTGCAGCATCCTGCCATGCGTAGTTCAGCTATGCAGAATACGGCCCCGCAGAGTGCAGCCGTGCCAAGTGCAGCATTGCAATGGTCAGTCATGCCAAATCCAGTTCTGCAAAACTATGGCATGAGAAAGGCACCTAAGCTGATAAGGACGCCGGAGCTAAGAAGAGCACCAGAGCTGAGACGAGCGCCAGAGTTGATAAGGTGGCCAGAGCTATCTCTCCACAAGTCCACTACGCCGTATCGACCACCGAAAGTTGTCCAACGTTCCAGCTCACCTCTGCCACCACCGATTGTTGATTTAACCCAACCATTACCGAAGTAAGGAGATCCTGGCAGCTTTATTCTTAGTATTGGTTTGGATAGAGCTGGAGAGTTCTCGGGAATGTTAGATTTAGGTGCGGCAATCAATGTAATGCCGTTTGCTATTTTTCAGAAATTGGGCAGGAAGGAAGATGAGCTTAAAAGCACGAGAACAAGACTTCAACTAGCTGATGGAGCATATTGTAGCACTCATGGTCTTTTAAAAGATGTTGAGGTCAAGGTGAGAGGAATCACGGTGCTAGCCGATTTTGTGGTGCTTGATTCAGGGCAGGGCGTTATAGGAAAGAATGGACATCTTGTTCTACTCGGACGGCCTTTTATGGCTACTACCCAGACTCGCATTGATGTGGGATCTGGAACTGTGAGTATGGCGGGATCCGGTAGATCGGTAACGTTCTCGGTTTTCGATAAGAAGCCTGTTATTCCTACCTCTTTAATGCATTTCTGTTCTTTTGTTGAGATTTCTGATCATGTGGAAGAAGTGGGAATTTTCAGCGCTAACAGTCTTCTGCCAGCTCTATCCAGCACTCCAGCTCTGATGAGCCCAGCTCTGACTACTCCGTCAACTATGACGAAGGACGCCAGCGCTGCACATCTTTTGCCTGTTCTGACGAGCCCAGCGCTGCCCATCCAGCCTACTATGATGAGCACTTGCCAGAATTATACTAAGGAGAATTTGATAAGCACTGGCCCAGAAAAAGAAAAGGAGACGCCGATTCTCAGATCGGCAGAGCAGTCTCAAGAGAAAGAGGGTATGTTGCTAAAGGATGTGTTTGACCCTGGTGCGAATGCTAAGGAGAATTCCAGAGGAGAGGGTCAGTGCATGACATCCGATTATGGGCAGATGAGTACTCCGATGGTGGTGGAGTCTCACATTCTGCACGATCCTCACTAAGGGTCAAATCTGAAGTCGGGCTGGAGACTCTAACTCTAGCGCTTGGTGGGAGGCAACCCACCGTTGGTTTGTTTTTAGTTTTTGTTTTTCTTGTTTTCCGTTGTTTGTGTCTTTCCTAAGTTTTGGTTGCTTGCGCGGATACTTTGATGTGGTGTTCATGTTTTGACTTCAGCGCTGCAGTTCTAACTCTGTCGACAGCGCAGCCGCGCCAGCGCGTCTCTGCACTTTTCCGCGCTGCACCTTTCCGCCGCTGCACTTTTCCACGCTGCACTTCTCCGCGCTGTACTTTTCCGCGCTACACTTCTCCGCGCTGCTCTGCCAGCGCTAATCTGATTCAGCGTGGCCACTCTTCACTCTGCCACAGACCGCGAATTCCCCTCTTCACCACCTCGCACGATGCTTCAGTTTCTCCATGCCGATAATCAGGGACATTTTCTCAACTCTTCTTATTTCTTTTGTGCCCTGAGGACATGGCATGCTTTAAGTGTGGGGGGGTGTTTTATTGCGCTTATGCTTTCAATTGGGCGAAATTGATTTTTCTATGCTTAGTTTTTGGTCTCGAATCTGGCTAATTTTTATGAATTTGTGGAAGAGAAGATGGTTTTCGATGAGAATTTCGGGTTTGTGTTTGTTTGGTGGTTATTCTTGTTTTACTCTTGATATATGTTTCTTGATTGTGCAAAGGATTTGAGTTTTGTTGCAACATGTTTGTAAGTTAGTAAAACGTGATTTGTCCGGTAGATGCTAGAAGGAGTGTTGTCATTGTGATTGCCTACGATCGTATCTTATCTGTGAAAATGTTGGACGAATTGCCAACTTCAAAATTCAAAATCGCCAGCTCTGAAACATCTGGCCTGTTCTGAAATGTGATAGCTTTGAGTCTCTGCTCCTCTAGTCTAACTATGAGCATGGGAAACCACGTGAAAAGACTTTGGATTACATCCAAATGGTTTTTATTTCATGAATTATGGCTCAACTGTCGAAAATCTTAAGCACGGAAAGTGTGAAAAATGGTGATATTGATTATAAAGGCGATCACATTAGGGAATTCACTTATAGCGGAGAATTGGGTCTGATCGAATTACTTACATTACTCTTTTGTTGCTTCTTAAACTTTGAGTTACTTGCATGATCGAGAGATATGTGTTGATTGTAAAATTTTGAATTCACTTTGAGAATGTTTGGATGGAAATTAGCATTGTTGAAATCAATCTCTTCCTAGGATTCATATGGATTTTGCTTGAGGACAAGCAAAAGGCTAAGTGTGGGGGGGTTGATTTATGCTTAATTGTTCTAATTTAGGGGTTTGCATGTGCATATTTTAAGTTAAATCTTCTGGAAATTGGTGCGTTTTATGGTCTATTTTATGCTTTGGAGAGTTTGGGCTAAGAATCGTGTTTTTGTGCATACTCTAGCATGTAAGATAAGCAAAGCCCCGCTTGCCAAAGCAGCGAAATGGGAAGCCAGAGAAATGCCCCAGCGCCAGTGGAATCGAAGCGAGTGAGGAAGCGCCAGAGGAATCGAAGCGAGCGAGGAAGCGCCAGAGGAATCGAAGCGAGCGAGGAAGCGCCAGAGGAATCGAAGAGAGCGAGGAAGCGCCAGAGGAATCGAAGCGAGCGCGGAAGCGCCAGAGAAATCACTTCGCTGCTGGAATCATAAGTGCAGAGGAATCAAACGACAGAGAAATCACCATTTCTCTGGAGTCAGAGAAATCACCATTTCTCTGGAGTCAGCGAAATCAAGAAGCCAGTGTAGCCAAGTAATCACCAGAGGAGTCAAGAGTCAGAGCAGAGGGGATAGAAGTCCATTACAGCGGAATCGAGAAGCCAGAGAAATCACCATTCCTCTGGCGAAAGCCAGAGCGGAAGCCATTCCGCTGGCGAACCATTTCGCTGGCGATAGCCAGAGCGGAAGCCATTCCGCTGGCAAGAGCCGCGATTTCCGCTAGGGTGGAGATGACTTGTAGAGCGTGTCACAGCTGGACTTACCTTCTTTTGCACGATTCTATTGCCTTTAGAGTTCTACTTTACATGGCAACTTCCATGGTGATCCAGAAGGATTTGAAGTCTATAAATAGGGCCATACTTTTCATTGTAAAAAATCAATCCCTTGCCCTAGTTTTAGACGCCATCTTTGAGATCTGTTGGCATCCGAAGCTTAGGAATTTAATTGCTTTCATAGTTTCGAGTTTTTATTGTTCTAAGTTAGATTTCAATTTAGTTTTTAGTTTAGTTTCTTGGATTGTGATTGAGTGACACAATTACACGATCAAGACGTTTACGGTATTTCGTATTTCAATTCAATTTATTTCGTTTAATCATGTTTACTTTTTTAGTTTATGTTCATGCTTTCTTTTTAATTATGCAATTTAAATTATGCACTTTAGTTTCACGCCTAGATTAGTTGGTTTTTAAATTACAAGTATTTAATTTCTTAAGTTAGGTTTAATTTGAGTTGTTTAAATTCTTGCCTAGGATTTAATAGTTTAATTCGTCTAGTTAATTTTAAGTTCGGTTTTTAATTAAGTTTTTCATTCTAAGTTTTAGTTTAATAATCGATCTCTTTATTGCTTTCTTTTATTGCTTTTTCCTACGATACTACTAAAAGCCCTTAAAGACTTTCCTTGAGAGATGACACTGGGTCAACTTACCATCACTAGAATGTCCTTGTCCTATTGAAAGTCATCACCAGAGGAGTCAATAGTCAGAGCAGAGGGGAGAAAAGTCCATTGCAGCGGAATCGAGAAGCCAGAGAAATCACCGCTCCGCTGGCGAGGCCAGAGAAATCTCCATTCCGCTGGCAACCCATTCCTCGGGCGCAAGCAAAGAAATCGTCATTTCTCTGGCGCGACCCGTTACCCTGGTGACATCCATTCCTCTGGCGAGAGTTGTGAATTCAGCGAGTGTAGGAGTATTTTCCGGAGTGCGCATCCAGCTGGAAAGTTGCCTTATTTTACACGATTCTATTACCTTTAGAATTCTACTTTGCATGGCAACTTCCATGGTGATCCGAAGGAAATCTGAAGCTTATAAATAGGTCCTCTTTTGACCTATTAGAAAACACGACCCCCGAACCTTAGCATTCATATTTTCAGTTTCTTTTGGCTTTAGAATTTTATTGTTTTTCAGTTTTCAAGGCTTGGATCAAGATTGAAGATTCAAGCCGCTACTTCAGTTTTTATTCGGTTTTTATATAATTTAGTTTTTATTATTGCTTTCTTCTTAATTATGTTGATGTTTTATTTTATTATGTCTGGCTAGTTTCGTTTAGCTGATTCTAGGGTTTGTAAATAGTTGATTGAATTTATGTGATTCATTTGTTAATACCTTTGTGCCTTCCAGTTTATGATTCATAATTCCTGGTGCTTGTTTTCTTGTGAATTATTTGGCCAATAGTTTGCATGTTTAGCTATTCGGTTTGAGACCTAGCGGAGATAACTGTTTAGCGGATTCAGGAATGTATGATATGATTTTAACCTTGAGACCTAGCGGAGATAGGTGGATCATAGGGAGCTATTCTTAGGAGCTATTGGGAGTTAGTAGATTTTCTTGAGACCTAACGGAGATAGATAATTTACTAATCTACGATCGTTGCTGCTCTAGCGAGAGTAATTGATTAATTAAGTGATCTCTCATCATAACTGGATTAAATTGGTACATAGGATTAATAGATTTATTGCATGGATTTAGTTAATGAATTTACTACTCTAGGATCAGTTGTCTTTTATATTTGATATTTCCTACGTGCTTTTAATTATTGTTATTTGCGTTTTAGTTAATCAACCAATCTCTACGTTCTGTTGCCTGTCTACTACTTAAGTTTGTTTAGGAGATAGCTAAAGTAGTTTCGTTGTGTCAGTCCCTGTGGATACGATACTTGGTTACCAATTTGTGCTACAATTGCACCGTGTTAGTTGCGGTAATTTGTTGCTAATAATTTAGTGATCAACTTTTTGGCGCCGTTGCCGGGGATTGATTAGAAATTACTTTAATATTTCCGATAGGACTTTATAGTACTTCAGGTTTTTATTTGTTTTTATTTTTTTTCTGTTCTAATTTTTTTTTAGTGTGGTTTTGTAGGGTGCGCATGAACACTAGATCTCACGGAAATCCTCTTTTTGAGTTGGACCTTGAAATCAACAAGACTTTGCGCGATATAAAGAAGCAGAACAATCAAGTTGAGACAAATATGATGGCTACTCCTGAGCAAATCCATATTCAAATGCGAGCTCTGCAAGAGAAATTGAAGAAGCTGATTGATAAATCGGAGGTTGAAGAGGGTCAGAAGCAACCAGCCATCAATGAAGCATTCATACCACAGTATGTGTACCAGGAGCCCCTACGAGTGAACGTAAACAACTTTGAGCTGAAAACGGGGTTGATCACGATGGTCCAACAGAGCCAATATGGTGGACAAGCGATCGAAGACCCTAATGCGTACTTGGCGCATTTCCTGGAGCTGTGTATCACGGTGAAGATGAATGGTGTCCCTGATGACATTATCCGTCTTCGTCTTTTTCCCTTCTCACTGCGGGATAAGGCGAAGTCGTGGTATCATACGCTACAGCTGGGAGATAATATCGTGTGGGAGGATTTGGCTCATGCATTCTTACGCAAGTTTCATCCGCCTGGCCTTACGTTGAAACTGAAGATGGACATCGTACAGTTTCAGCAGTACGATGGAGAAAAGCTAGCGGAGACATGGGAGCGGTATCAGGAGAAGCTCAGAAAGTGCCCAAGCCATGGATTTGATGAAGGCACGCTTGTAATAATGTTCTACAATACCTGCGGAGAGCGTACAAGGATGCACATGGATACAGCTGCAGGTGGCTCTCTCCTCCAGAAAAGTAGTTCTGAAGCATGGAGCATTATTGAGAGTATGGCTTCTACGAGTTACCAATGGCCATCTGAGCGAGTACAATTGAAGAAGGTAGCAGCTGCGTCAAGTTCTGATCCTATGGCAGCAATGGTTACTCAACAGGCAGCGATGGCTACACAGCTGGCAGAGCTGACTACAAAAATAGGTGAGTTGAATGTTGGACGCCATGAGAAAGCTGTGATAGACCCTTCAGGCATGGAAGATGTCAATTACGTGAATGGCAGAAATTATGGGAATTTCCAGCGAGGACAGCCAGGAATGTATGGCAGAGGTCAACAATTTCAGCAGGATCAGCAGCAGTTCCAGCCAGGAGCACACCCGCATCCTAACCTTTCTTACGGAAATCCGAGCAATGCTTTGCAGCCTCCACCTGGATTCTCTGTATCTGGCTGGCCGGACCCTGGCACCGCTCGCCGCTGCTGGCTGGCCGGACACTGGCCGCACCCACCACCGCCGCTCGCGCCTCCGCAGCAAGCGCAGTCAACTCGCTCCAGCTGACCGAGTTCGCAACGGCAAGCTTCGATCGCTCCTCCCGTCGCTGCTCCAGTCTCACGTCGCTTTCCGCGACTCCAGCCACCGGCGTTCAAGGCTCTGCTGTCAGAATAATCGAGGTTTGACTGGAGAGAGAGACGTGCTCTGTGAGCATTTTCCCATTTGAGATCTCGGCGGTTGCTGCGTTTCTGGTGGCCAAACTCTGGTGGCCGGATCCGACAGAGTTTCTGGTGGACCGATCTGGTGGCTGCTGTCTCCGTGGCGTCTCCAACCTTCACAAACCAGGTCCCAAAAACAGCACACCAGCTGTTTGACAAAAAGCACCAAAGACCGATTTTGGCTCTCCCTTGTTTAGCTGCTGTCTGTTTTGCTTTTTCCGGCTCCTGCTGCAGGAGTTTTTTGGTTCCACATGACTTCTCCGGGAGGTCTGAATCTCCCAATAGTTTCGAACAATTTTGCCTGCAATAATTCCCCGATGAATGACTACACAAAGACTGGTGCGGGCTCGGCTGGCGGTAACGGAGCAGATTCTGCTTTTGTGGAGGAACGAGAAGTTGCTATTCCCAACGCCACGGCTATCTCAAACCCTAATGATTCGGATGTGGGGGCTGAAAAAATGCCCAACTCCAAATCGTATGCTGATATCACGATGAACAGGCCACCGAGACGTCCCGACCTAGCTGCTCATCGGTTTCACTCATTGCGTTCCACCAAAGAGGGAGAGCAGTTTTCCTTAAAAGTTCCACAGCACCTATATGCGCAAGAAGTCAGTAAGGAATTCTCTCATGCTATTATTGGTCGTCTTCTCCTTCGTAAAGGAGACAAACCTCAACCTGCATTGCTTCTCAAGGCAGAACTTCACAAAATTTGGAAATTAGAATCTGAGTGGCAACTTATTCCTCTTGGGAAAGGGTATTATACGCTGGCTTTCCGGACTCCTGAAGACAAAACTCGTGCTAAAGCCAAGCCGGTCTGGGAATTATCTTGTGGTCATGTACGTCTTCGAGAATGGTCCAAACACTTTGATCCATTTAAAGAGCATTCTTCCATGGCGAATGTATGGGTGAGGATACATTATTTGCCAATTGAGTATTGGCATCCTGAGATTCTAGCCGGGATTGGGTGGTACATTGGTCATCCTATTAAAATTGATGGAGCCTCGGCTCGTCGTGATTTTGGGCAGTTCGCGCGCCTTCTTATTGAGTTAGATATGTCCAAATCCTTTCCTACTACCCTCTTAATTGATAACGATACTTTTTCGTTCTATGTTGAATTCACGTATGAGAATTTACCTTTCTATTGCTCAAAATGTAAACTTACAGGACATCCCACCGAAAAGTGTCGGAAAATTTCGGTTAAGAAGGTTGTGGAAGAGGATGTTCAAGATAGAAGTCAACAGCCTTTGGTTAAAAATGGGAAACAGTGGCAACCTATCTCTGGTGATGCAAGAGACGAGAGAGAACATGAGCAGGAGACAGCAAAGGGAGATAGGCCAGTTGAGGTGGGTTCGAGACGCGAAGACATACAAGTTTCCCCAGCTCGTTTGGACCCGGGATGTTACTCACTTCAGAAAAATGATCACCACAAACTGTTAGGCTTGCCGGTTTCGGCGTCGAACAACAGTTTTGCCCTGTTGGATAACGAAGGCACTGAATTGCTTGAAGAACCGGAGCAGCAGCGGCGGGTACGTCTTTCTAGGGGTAAATCTTTGGATGATTCCAATTCTGCTGAACACTACGGCCCTGATAGGTTGGCCGAGTGTCTAAAACCTTGTAAAAACTCGGTGTTTGATCAGCCAGTCAACATTTCTGCGATCCATGATGGCCATATCTCGGAGGAGGTTTCGGATGAGGATGAAGAAGTGAACTATGACAGCAGTGGGAAGTACGTTTCCACAACGGATGATATTGCTGTTAATAATGCCTTGAAAGCTCAAAGACTTGAGCAGATTTTGGCGATAGCTAAAGCGCCCATGCCAGAAACAGTTCCTCCTGCTAAGCGACGAGGAAGACCATCCAAACAGGAGCAAGCTGCTAGGGCAGCGGAGAACACAGCCAACAGGCCAGCGGACACAACCATTAAAAGTAGACTTCGTAACACGGGTGATACGTCGCGTACTTTTGTGATTGATAAAAGTAATAGAGACAGCGCTCTAGCCATGGAGAGCGTCGCCAAAGAGAGCTGGGCGGAAGAGGTTGAAAGAAGCGGAGCTGCCTCCGCTAACATAAATCAATTCTGATGAATATTATTGCATGGAATGTCCGTGGTTTGACGGATGAATCCAAACGTCTGCTGAAGGAGCATTGTAACTCTTTTAGCCCGGTGGTGTTGGGCATTCTTGAACCGAAACGGGCGTTTCGGAAAGTTAGACAGAGTTACTGGCATTCGTTGAATCTTGTCCCGGTGCATCAAAACTGCCGGTCTCCTCGCTGTTCGAATATTTGGGTTTTTGTTCACTCTTCTGTTGTTACTAATGTTTTATTCTCTTCTGATCAGGTGGTTGTGGCGGACTGCCTGTGGCATAGTTATGATTTTCGTATTGCTTTTGTTCATGGTTCGAATGACCAAAATGACCGCCGTGATCTCTGGCATGATCTTCTTCGTTTCATCTCTGGAAAAATGGTTTTCATGGGCGATTTTAATGCGGTGAAAGGTGCTCATGAGCGTCTGAGTTTAGCTTCGCCACATAGAGGTTCTTGTGAGGAGTTTTGTGATTTTATTGATAACTCTGGCTTTATTGAATCCCCTACGGAGGGGCTTCGTTTCACTTGGTCGGGATGTAGATTTTTACCACACCATGTGGAATCTGTTTTAGATCGTGCTTTGTTTTCGCAGGGTTTTGCTGATCTCTGGTCGTCGTTGGTTACTGCTATCCTGCCTCGCCTCACTTCGGATCACTCTCCGTTGGTGTTGCAATGCAAATTGACAAACCCTACTGGTCGTAGGCCTTTCCGTTTTCTTAATATGTGGACCTTGCATCCGACCTTTCAGGAGATGGTGGCGACATCTTGGAGGGAGACTGTCAGCACACGCTGCCCTATTTTATGTGTTATGTTGAAATTGAAAAGGCTTCGTAAGGAGATTGGGGTTTGGAATAAAGAGGTTTTTGGCAATGTGGATTCCTCCATTTCTTCTCTCATGAAACAGCTTGAGACTACTCAGGGGAAGATTTCTGCTTCTGGATACACGAACGATCTCTTTGATGAGGAGGTTAGTCTTCAGGCAAAGCTAAATGTATCTTTGACACATAAGAACTGTTTGCTTCAGCAAAAAAGCCGTGCGAACTGGCTTCGGGATGGAGACAGGAATACTGAGTTTTTTCACCGTTTGACCAAGTTCAAGAAACGGAATGCTCCTTTCACTCGCCTCAAGATTGATGGTAGAGAGACTTATGATGCCACTATTATTGAGAATCATATTATTGACCACTTTACGTCTCTTTTCGCTGATGATGGTCGACCTTCTGGAGATCAGTTAGAGATTGATGCGCTTTTTGAGTCGGGGGTGTCTGATGATCAGAATGCGCGGTTGGTAAGTATACCCGATGAGAGTGAAATTGCGGCGGCGGTTTTTAATATGGATGCTTCAAGTGCTCCTGGCCCTGATGGTTTCTCTGGTAACTTCTTTCAAAGTTGCTGGGATGTGATTAAAGCGGATGTCATTGCGGCTGTTCAGAATTTCTTTCGCCATTCTTATTTACCTTCTGGGTGTAACTCCAGTACGATGATTTTGATTCCCAAGAAGGATTCTGTCGACACTGTTGCCGATCTTCGCCCGATTGTCCTTTCGAATTTCTTATTCAAGATCATCTCGAAGATTCTTGCTTCTCGTCTTGGCGTGGTGGCTGCGTCTCATGTTTCTGACAATCAATTCGGCTTTATTAGCGGGCGTAATATTCATGATTGCATCATGCTCAGCTCGGAAGGTTTCAACTGTATGAAACGCACGGACAGGGGACGTAACATGGCTTGTAAAGTTGACATCCGAAAAGCCTTTGATACTATTCGATGGGATTTTATCTTGCAAGTTTTGCGAGCTAATCACTATCATGAGAAATTCATTTACTGGATTTCTATTATTTTCAGCTCGGCGAGGCTTTCTATTCTCTATAATGGTCAGCTGCGGGGATATTTTGCTTGTTCTCGCGGAGTGCGTCAGGGAGATCCCCTTTCTCCGATTCTCTTTGGAATTGCGGAGGATATCTTGAGTCGGCTTTTTAAAGGCTGCGTTGATTCTGGGCATCTTGAACCTATGCGCTATAGTCGAACTTTTCAGTTCCCTACTCACTTGTTCTATGCGGATGACGTTATGATCTTTTGTAAAGCTACGGTTCGGAATGCTAGAAAAATTCATCAGATCTTTTCTTACTATGACTCTATATCGGGTCAGCAGTGTAGTCTGGAGAAGTCTTGCATTTACTTTGGTTCGGGAGTTCTCAATGACAGGAAAAATGCTATTCATTGTGAGCTCAGTTTCACTACCGGGAACCTCCCTTTCAATTACTTGGGAGTTCCAATTTTCGTTGGGCGTCCAAAAGCTTCTTTCTTTCAGGCAATTCATGATAGGATTGTCCAGAAGTTTGCTCGATGGAAAGGTCGTCATCTTTCTATGGCTGGGAGGCTTTGTTTAGTCAAGTCGGTTATTCAGAGTTCGATTGTTCACTCCATGATGGTTTACAAATGGCCAAAATCGTTACTGCACTCCCTTGACAGGAAATGTCGTAATTTCGTTTGGTCGGGAAATATTTATAAACGGCCCAACTGTGCTGTTAGTTGGGGTAGAGTCTGCTCCCCCTTGAAAGAAGGCGGCCTCGGCATTAGATCTTTTACGTTAATGAACAAATCTTATTTGATGAAGCTGGCTTGGAAGTTAATTCAGGGAACTGTTTGGGCGCATTCAATTCTGAGATCGAGATATCTTAACAATTTTGGGGTTGCAAAGGATTCAGTGTCCAACTCTTCTGTTTGGATTGGGATGAAAGAAGAAGTCAATCAGTTGGTAGATGATTCTTATGTTTGTATTGACCGTGGTGAGCATACTTACTTTTGGCGGGATGATTGGCTTGGGTACAAGCTTGTGGATAAACTTAAAATTCCGATATATATGCATGATTTTCTGAGCTTCTCGGTTAGTGATTATTTTTATGATGGTGTTTGGCATTTCACGACATCCTTTGTTTCTCGTTATCCTGATATTGTGGATGATATTCTGCGTATTCCGATGGGCGGCCAGAGGGATACGAGATATTGGAAACAGTCGGTTAAGGGTGAGGTTTCGGCCTCTTTGGCATTTTCTAATATTTGCCATCGTTTTCCTGCTGTTAGCTGGGGCAAATGGATCTGGGAGGACTTTATTCCGATGAGGAGATCTATTCTCTGTTGGCGTGTCCTCCATGGGCGCTTGCCTACTATTGATGTTCTGATCCGGCAAGGTTTAATTGCGCCCAATGCGTGTTCTTTGTGTCTCCGAGATAGTGAGATGATTTCGCATGTGCTTTGGGAGTGCTCGTGTGTTCGCCCTCTTTGGACTGATTTTTTAGGTTGGTTTGGTAAAGAGAATCTCTTGGGGTGCATGGATTTTCATTCCTTCTTAGTTCTGGCTTGGAATCTCTCTTGGAGTTCCCAAATTGGTTCTTTTTGGAAGGCGGGAATTATCACTCTGATGTGGCGTATCTGGTCGGGACGCAATGCGCTTATTTTTGAGGATTTGTGCTTTGATAGACGTGCGGTTTTGGCCTTTGTCAAGGCTTACTTTATGGAGATTGTTGGGGTTTTCCGGAAGTTGGGTAATATTTCTAATTCTTGGGCTGACTATTCGATCACTCGTGCGATTGGGGTGAGGAGCCGTGCTGCTCCTCCCCCCTCTATGGTGGAGGTTCACTGGTGGCCTCCCGTTGGTCAATGGATTAAAGTTAATACAGATGGCTCGGTGGCGGGAGCTCCTGAAGTTATTGCTGCGGGTGGGGTTTTTCGAGACAAGTGGTCTCATGTCCGAGGTTGTTTTCATTTTAAAGGCGGCAAAGGCTTTGCTTTCGAGGCGGAATTGTTGGCTGTGATCTATGCTATTCACATTGCTCATACCCGAGGCTGGCGGCATTTGTGGGTTGTGGCTGACTCTATGTATGTGGTTCACCTTTTGTACTCTCGCTCGAGTGATGTTCCTTGGAGATTTAGGGCGTTTTGGCAGCATACTCTTCGCCTGCTTCGGGATTTTTCTTTGATGGTCTCGCATATTTACCGTGAGGGTAATCAACCGGCAGATATTATGGCCAATGATGATCGGCAGGAAGGCTGGTGGCCTTTTGCGATTGAGGAGATTCGGATTGCGGTTGCAAGGGATATGTCGACGCATAGTCATATCCGTTTGGTTATATAAGCAGGTTCGTTGGTTCCCTTGGGCTTTGGTTGGGTTGTTTTCTTTTGTTGTTGGTCTCCTGTTTTCTTTCTTGGTTCTTCTTCTTCCGGTTTTCTTGAGCCGAGCTTCTTAGGGGTGATGGTTAGGCCGGAACTCCTGAAGTTGTCTCTTCCCGCTCCTGAACCGGATGTGAGTCTTTCACGAGTACTCTTTTTCCTTCTAAGGTCTCTTCTTCTTAGAAGGTTTTAATGAGGCTCGGTTTTTTGTTTGCTCTCTTTTGCGCTTTCTTGGATGTTTTGTACTCTTTTTCTTTTCCTTTAATACAAGCCTTATTCTCATCATTTGAGAAACGGAACCCAGTATCAGAATCATCCAGAGCAGCGGGATCAGCCAGAGCAGTGGGATCAGCCAGAGCATCGGGATCAGCCAGAGCAGCGGGATGGCAAGGAAAAAGGTGTCGTGATTGTTGAGGAGGATGATTTGGAGACGATTGTGTGCGATTCACCGCCTACGTCTAAGGGATCGTCGAAAACCTCTACTGTTAAGAAGCCTATTCCAACTCCTACGATTCCTAGACCAGAGTACAAGCCTGTAGCACCCTTCCCGAATAGCCTGGCAAAGCCGAAGATGGATCAGAATTTAGCCAAGTTCATGGAGATGATTTCAAAGCTACACATCAACATTCCTTTACTTGATGCTTTAAGAGATATGCCAGGTTATGCCAAGTTCCTCAAGGATGCAGTCTCCAACAAGAGGAAGTTGGGGAAATATGAGACAATTAATCTCTCCGAGGAATGCAGTGCAGTGCTACAAAGGAAGCTACCATTGAAGCAAAAGGATCCTGGCAGCTTTACTATAGCTTGTGTGATTGGAGGGCAGAACTTCTCCCGCGTTCTTTGTGACCTCTCTCTATTTTCAACCGATTGGAGATTGGAGATATCAAGCCTACCTCGATTGCTTTGCAGATGGCAGATCATTCCATCACATATCCAAAGGGAGTTGTGGAGGATGTTCTAGTGCAGGTGGAGCAGTTTATCTTTCCTGCAGATTTCGTAGTCTTGGACATGCCGGAGGATAAAAATACTCCATTGATCTTAGGACGTCCGTTTTTAGCTACGGGACGTGCGTTGATAGATGTGCAAGAGGGAGATCTGACTTTCCGCGTCAATGATGAAAAGATGACGTTGTCCATTTATGATGTGATGAAGAAGCCAGCTGAGCCACAAATCGAGGATTGCAACTCAATTGAGTCTATAGTGGATTCCCCTGCAGCCGTGAAGGATCCTTTGGAGGAGTGCATCACACAGTCATTATACCCTTATTCCAATCTAGACGAGGCGTGTGATGAGATCTTAGATTATATTGCAGAGCTGGAGGCCGTAGAGAGACATCCCATCGATCCTGTGCCTTACATGGATATTCGTAAACCTGTTGATGGGGCAAGGAAGTCGGTGGAAAAAGAATTCCCTGCGCCAGAGGAATCAGCCAGGCCAGAGGAATCAAGCAGGCCAGAGGAATCAGCCGCGCCAGAGGAATCAAGTAGGCCAGAGGGATCAGCCGGGCCAGCGGCCGCACCCAAAATTGAGCTGAAACCGCTTCCTGAGCATTTGAAGTACCAATTTTTGGGTGACAATGAAACTTTTCCTGTTATTGTTTCTGCCTATTTATCTCCGTTGGAGTTGGATAAGTTGTTGCGAGTTTTGAGGAAATACAAGTCTGCTATAGGATGGTCTATTTCTGACATCAAAGGCATTAGTCCTTCTATTTGCATGCATCGTATTCTATTGGAGCAGGAATACAAGCCTAAGGTGCAGCAGCAGAGACGTTTGAATCCAGCTATGCAAGAAGTGGTGAGAAAGGAGGTGTTGAAGTGGTTGGATGCCGGCATTATTTATGCCATTTCTGATAGTGAGTGGGTAAGCCCGACGCAAGTTGTCTCTAAGAAGGGAGGCATGACTGTGGTTAAAGATGAGAGAGATGAGCTCATAGCTACGAGGCTGGTCACAGGATGGCGCGTGTGCATTGATTACCGAGCTTTGAATGCAGCCACACGTAAGGATCACTTTCCTTTGCCGTTTATTGATCAGATGCTTGACCGATTGGCAGGATACGAGTACTACTGCTTTCTGGATGGGTACTCGGGCTACAATCAAATCATGATAGCCCCGGAGGATCAGCATAAGACCGCGTTTACTTGTCCCTATGGCATCTTTGCTTTTAGGAGGATTTCTTTTGGTCTTTGCAATGCTCCTGCCACTTTCCAGCGCTGCATGATGGCGATTTTCCATGGGTTGATTAAAAATATCATGGAGGTATTTATGGACGATTTCTCTATCTTTGGATCTTTGATAATTGTCTGGACAATCTTGCTCAAGTGTTGCAGCGTTGTGAGGAGACGGCACTCGTGCTCAATTGGGAAAAGTGCCACTTCATGGTTCGTGAGGGCATTGTTTTGGGGCATAAGGTTTCTGCCCAAGGTTTGGAAGTCGATCGTGCCAAGATCGTAGCCATTGAAAAGTTGCCGCCGCCTACTTCCGTCAAATCAGTGCGGAGCTTCCTTGGGCATGCAGGATTTTATAGGCGCTTCATCAAAGATTTCTCCAAGCTGTCCAAGCCACTTTGTGCTTTACTAGAGAAGGATGTGAAGTTTGTCTTCACCGATGAATGCCGCGTCTCCTTTGAGAAGTTAAAAGCCGCGTTGATCTCTACGCCAGTGTTGATCACGCCAGATTGGAGTGCTCCGTTTGAGTTGATGTGCGATTCTAGCGATTGGGCCGTGGGAGCTGTGTTGGGGCAAAAGAGAGATAAAGTATTCAAGGTAATTTACTACACTAGTAAAACTTTGGATTCTGCTAAGAGGAATTACACAACCACGGAGAAGGAGCTGCTAGCTGTGGTGTATGCCTTTGATAAGTTCCGTTCTTATTTGATTGGAACTCATTCAATTGTCTACACTGATCATGCCGCCATCCGCTACTTGTTCACAAAGAAGGACTCCAAGCCCCGCTTGATTCGATGGATCTTGTTGCTTCAAGAATTTGATATGGAGATTCGTGATCGAAAGGGGTGTGAGAATGTGGTAGCCGACCACTTGTCTCGATTGGAAAATCTGATCGAAGGAGATGATCCGAAGATGTCCATCAATGAGTCGTTTCCCGATGAGCAGATTTGGGCTCTGTTATTTAAGGATCCTTGGTATGCAAAGTATAGCAATTACTTGGTTATTGGAGCTCTTCCCGAGGGGTTGTCACACTATCAAAAGAAGAAGTTCCTCCATGATGTCAAGTTTTATTATTGGGAGGATCCTTACCTATACCGGAGGTGCGCCGATGGTTTTATTCGGCGATGCGTTAGAGAACATGAATGGCCCAAGATCATTGAAGAGTGCCATAGCTCACCTAGTGGAGGCCACTTTGCTGCCAACCGCACTGCCATGAAGGTAAATCATAGTGGATTCTATTGGCCTTCAATTTTCGCAAACTGCCATGCTTTTGTGAAGTCGTGTGATCGTTGTCAACGCATGGGCAATATCACCAAGAAGGATGAGATGCCGCAGAATATCATTATTGAGGTGGAGCTGTTTGATGTTTGGGGAATTGACTTCATGGGTCCTTTCCCTGCTTCTTGCGGTTTTTCCTACATATTGCTTGCTGTGGAGTATGTGTCTCGATGGGTGGAGGCGATCCCAACTACCACCAATGATTCCAAGGTAGTCATTAAATTCTTACAAAAGAATATTTTGACTCGGTTCGGAGCACCGAGAGCGTTGCTTAGTGATGGGGGGTCGCACTTCAACAACAAGTTACTAGCAAGCGTGTTGGCAAAGTATGGAGTAAAGCACAAGGTGACGACTCCATATCATCCTCAAGCTAATGGACAAGCAGAGTTGGCGAATTGAGAGATCAAGCAAATCTTGGAGAAGAGCGTCGCCAACAAGAAGGATTGGGCGAAGCACCTAGATGATGCTCTTTGGGCGTATCGCACTGCTTACAAAACTCCAATTGGTATGTCTCCCTATCAACTTGTCTTCGGCAAGTCATGTCATTTACCTGTTGAGATTGAGCATAAGGCATATTGGGCGACGAGGAGAATCAATTTGGAGTTCAAGGAGGCCGGTCACACAAGGCGAGATCTATTGACGGAGTTAGATGAATGGAGGAATGAGGCCTGTGAGAGTTCCCGCATCTACAAAGAGAGGGCCAAGAAATTCCATGATCTGAGCATCCGCACCAAGGAAATCAAGCCAGGAGATGAGGTACTTTTATACAATTCAAAATTACGTTTGTTTCCTGGCAAGCTACAATCAAGATGGACAGGGCCATATGTGGTGCATAAGAGCAATTGGAATGGGACGTATGAGTTGTTTGCCGCTGATGGCACTACCTTCACTGTCAATGGTCATCGTCTCAAACCATACTTCAAGTCAAACGTGGATCGTGGTCTTGAAGTTGTCAAATTCAATGACCCATGAGTTTGAGGTATCGTCGAGCTCTAGACGTTAAATTAAGCACTTGTTGGGAGGTAACCCAAATATTTTACTTTGGTTTGTTCGTATTTCTTTTAGTTTTGTTTTGCTTTGTTTTGTTGTTTTGTTCGGGTTTTTAGTACGGGGTTGAGCTTGGAAGTTGCCAGAGCTCGGGCTTTGTTCATGCCACCGCCAGAGGAACATGTGTTTCTCTGCCAGATTTCTGGAGATCTTCATGTCCAGCGCAGCCATTCACTTCGTTGCCCTGCCCAGCGCAGCCGATCTCTCCGCGCTGCTCTGCCAGCGCCGCCACTCTCCACTCTGCCCAAGATCACAAACCTCATTTCGCCGCCTCTCACGATGGTTCAGTTTTTCATTGCCGATAATCAGGGACGTTTTCTACACTCTTCGTATTTCTTTTATGCCCTCAGGACATGGCATGTTTTAAGTGTGGGGGGGTGTTTTGGAGCTTATATTTTTCAAAAATTGGGTGAAATTGATTTTTCCATGCTTAGTTTTTGGTCTCGAATCTGGCTAATTTTTATGAATTTGTGGAAGAGAAGATGGTTTTCGATGTGCATTTTGGGTTTGTGAATGAATGGAGGATATTCTTGTTTTACTTTTGATATATGTTTCTTGTTTGTGCAAAGAATTATGAGTTTTGTTGCAACACTTTTGTAAGTTAGTAAAACGTGATTTGTCCGGTAGTTGCTAGAAGGAGTGTTGTCATTGTGATTGCCTACGATCGTATCTTATCTGTGAAATGTGAAAAATGTTGGACGAATTGCCAACTTCAAAATTGCCAGCTATGAAACATCTGGCCTGTTCTGAAATGTGATAGCTCTGAGTCTCTGCTCCTCTAGTCTAACTATGAGCATGGGAAACCACGTGAAAAGACTTTGGATTACACCCAAATGGTTTTATTTCATGAATTATGGCTCAACTGTCGAAATCTCAAGCACACAAAGTGTGAAAATTGGTGATATTGATTATAAAGGCGATCACATTAGGGAATTCACTTCTAGCGGAGAATTGGGTCTGATCGAATTACTTGCATTACTCTTTTGTTGCTTCTTAAACTTTGAGTTACTTGCATGATCGAGAGATGTGTGTTGATTGTAAAGTGTTGAATTGACTTTGTGAATGTTTGGATGGAAATGAACATTGTTGAAATCAATCTCTTCCTAGGATTCATATAGATTTTGCTTGAGGACAAGCAAAAGGCTAAGTGTGGGGGAGTTGATTTATGCTTAATTTACTCTATTTTTAAGGGTTTGTATGTGCTTGTTTTAAGATAATCTTCTGGAAATTGGTGCGTTTATGGTGTATTTTATGCTTTGCAGGAGATTTAGGCTTTCGAGATAGAAGAATGTAGTTTTAGAGAATTTTGGATGAATTTGGCATTTTCTAGGTGTTCTGGTCTCCAGAGCAGAGGAACCGAAGTCTCCAGAGCAGAGAAATGTTCATTCCTCTGGAGTCAGAGAAATCACCGTTCCTCTGGAGTCAGAGAAATCAAAGACCAGAGCAGAGAAACCAATTGCCAGAGGAACCGACATCACCAGTCAGAGAAATCACATTTTCTCTGGAGTCAGAGAAATCGCCATTTCTCTGGAGTAAGCGAAATCAAGAAGCCAGTGTAGCGAAGTCATCACCAGAGGAGTCAATAGTCAGAGCAGAGTCCATTACAGCGGAATCGAGAAGCCAGAGAAATCACCGCTCCGCTGGCGAGGCCAGAGAAATCTCCATTCCGCTGGCAACCCATTCCTCTAGCGCAAGCAGAGAAATCGTCATTTCTCTGGCGCGACCCGTTACCCTGGTGACATCCATTCCTCTAGCGAGAGTTGTGAATTCAGCGAGAGTAGGAGTATTTTCCGGAGTGCGCATCCAGCTGGAAAGTTGCCTTATTTTACACGATTCTATTACCTTTAGAATTCTACTTTGCATGGCAACTTCCATGGTGATCCGAAGGAAATCTGAAGCTTATAAATAGGTCCTCTTTTGACCTATTAGAAAACATGACCCCCGAACCTTAGCATTCATATTTTCAGTTTCTTTTGGCTTTAGAATTTTATTGTTTTTCAGTTTTCAAGGCTTGGATCAAGATTGAAGATTCAAGCCGCTACTTCAGTTTTCATTCGGTTTTTATATAATTCAGTTTTTATTATTGCTTTCTTCTTAATTATGTTGATGTTTTATTTTATTATGTCTGGCTAGTTTCGTTTAGCTGATTCTAGGGTTTGTAAATAGTTGATTGAATTTATGTGATTTATTTGTTAATACCTTTGTGTCTTCCAGTTTATGATTCATAATTCCTGGTGCTTGTTTTCTTGTGAATTATTTGGCCAATAGTTTGCATGTTTAGCTATTCGGTTTGAGACCTAGCGGAGATAACTGTTTAGCGGATTCAGGAATGTATGATATGATTTTAACCTTGAGACCTAGCGGAGGTAGGTGGATCATAGGGAGCTATTCTTAGGAGCTATTGGGAGTTAGTAGATTTTCTTGAGACCTAACGGAGATAGATAATTTACTAATCTACGATCGTTGCTGCTCTAGCGAGAATAATTGATTAATTAAGTGATCTCTCATCATAACTGGATTAAATTGGTACATAGGATTAATAGATTTATTGCATGGATTTAGTTAATGAATTTACTACTCTAGGATCAGTTGTCTTTTATATTTGATATTTCCTACATGCTTTTAATTATTGTTATTTGCGTTTTAGTTAATCAACCAATCTCTACGTTCTGTTGCCTATCTACTACTTAAGTTTGTTTAGGAGATAGCTAAAGTAGTTTCGTTGTGTCAGTCCATGTGGATACGATACTTGGTTACCAATTTGTGCTACAATTGCACCGTGTTAGTTGCGGTAATTTGTTGCTAATAATTTAGTGATCATTATGCCGAAATACTGCTCTTTTTGCTTACGTGCGGCGGAAGACATGAATCATACTTTTTGGTCCTGCGAGAGAGTCAAGCCGATTTGGACCGTTGTTTTAAGCTGGTTCAACCACCTTGAGGGGCTTGGCTACTCGGATATCCACAGCTTCCTTATGTTTTCTTGGAATATCAAACTGAGCGCTCAGCTTAACAACTATTGGAAGCTTGGCATCATCACTTTAATTTGGGCTCTCTGGACTGCAAGAAACAAAAGCTATTTTGATGGAGTTAATATGCATCCCTGCGCTATTCTTACTTTTCTTAAGTCTTCGTTCATGGAAGTCGGCAGCTCGTTTCATTACATGGGACATATTGATAACCTTTGGGCAGATTACTTGACGGTTAGGCAACTTGGTGTTCGGGTTAGGGCTCGGCCCCCTGAAGGAATATTAAACTGAATTAACGTTCCACTTTGCCCGATGATCGTTTCTTGGTTATTATTAATTTACCATACAACGATCAATCCTAACATGCTCCTATGAATTTAACAGCTGCACACAGGTGTTGGGTTTTACTTACTTGTGAATCGGATGCACAGATGATTGATGATCGTATCGAACAACTCCAGTTCTGATCTTCTATACTGTATCCCGCTCTAGTCTCACCGTTGGATGGACAACGAACTGTGAGAAAACCCAAGCCAGAGAGTATCCCACGTTTCCTGCGCCTCCCTCAGTTCTCAAACCCTAATTAATTATCAGTGTATATTTCCTGAGAGCTGACAGCTGTATTTAAATAAATTAAATACGTGTGGGGCGCAGATTAAGGTGTGTGGGGCGTTCTCTGCTTATTTCTGGGCTAGGAGACTTTGGGCCAGTCCAGGGACCAAATACAAGGAATAAAGATGGGCCTCAAATAAATTAATTTATCTATGGTCAGCCCAGTCCATAATTAATTTATAAATATTAGTTCATTCCACTAGAGAACCAATATTGACTTACCCCTTTATTACCGGTGATGAGTCGGGGCTTGTATTTAGACTTATTAAATCCTCGTATTTAAAATATCCGACATCCATCAATTAATTAGAGCTCTGACAGCCTAAATTAATTAATCTCTTCGTAATCCTTAAGCTGTACCACTCAAACCTTATTATTGCACCTGAACTTAATCAACCTGCAGGGTTTAGTGCAATAAACATTATTGAGCTCCTTAAGGGGATGTCATTATCCTATACGGATACGAGTACCAATACAGATAATCAGATATCATATATTAACTGCTATCACCCAAGAAACAGAGTACTCAAGTTACTATATAACTCTCGCTCATAGTAAGTCAAAGTGATAGACAAATCAACATATATATCTGACATCTTATTAGTATTGAGATCTTATAAGTCACCGAGATCTCTAATTCTTCACTTAGGTCAGATAGAAGAATATATCTCACTGTGGTCCTATCAATACGTATTACGTACCAGTATAGATAAGTAGTCAAGACAAACTACTTCCATCTATACCGCAACCTAAACCAATAACTTATCCTAGAGTTATTTCGGTTGTGATCATATTATATCTCTTAAGGTTAATCCAATTATATGGTCTTCTGTGATCTACAACACACCATATAATCTACTTATATAGAGATAAAGAACATACATATGCAATCATGAACCCAATCAGATAGGAGATTAAAAGTGAAAACAGGAATCATTGTATACAAGCATAAAACGTTCTTGCTTTCAGTATACAAATCCAACAATCTCCCACTTATACTAAAGCAAAACTTTTAGTATACAATGTGTCTAAATACTAGCTATTACAACATCCACTTCACTTTTTACTTCTTCTCCCACTTATACTGAAAGTTTTTCTCTAAGTGGGTGGCATCAACCGCAGCCCCATCCCTCGAGCATGCTTCTCGTAGGCCTTTTGCGGTAAGCTCTTCGTGAAAGGATCAGCTAAGTTCTCCAAAGTGTTAATCTTCTCAACTAGCACATCTCCTCTGCTTACGATTTCTCGTATGATGTGGTACTTTCTCTCTATGTGTTTGGTCGCCTTGTGGCTCCTGGGTTCCTTAGAATTTGCCACTGCACCCGAGTTATCACAATAAATTATGATACTCTTAGGCAAATTAGGCACCACTCCTAGATCCAAGAGGTAGTTCCGGAACCATACAGCCTCTTTAGCAGCTTCGGAAGCAGCTACATACTCGGCTTCCATGGTGGAGTCTGCAATGAATTTCTGCTTTGCACTCCGCCATGATACGGCTCCACCTCCCAAGGTAAACACATATCCAGAGGTAGATCTCTTCTCATCCCGGTCAGCCTGGAAATCCGAATCGGTGTAACCCAAAGGAGATAGACTGTCTGACTGGTAAACTAGCCTATAATCTCGAGTACTCTTCAAGTACTTGAGAATATGCTTTACCGCAGTCCAGTGTCCTGGTCCAGGGTTCGATTGATATCTTGCAACCATGCCAACGACATAGCAAATATCAGGTCTCGTGCAAAGCATTGCATACATGAGGCTACCTACGGCGGAAGCATAGGGTATCTTCCTCATCTCCTCAACCTCACTAGGCGTCTTAGGACACATGTCCTTAGATAGAGGAATGCCATGTCTGAAAGGTAGCAAGCCTTTCTTGGCATTTTGCATGCTAAAACGAGCAATCACAGTATCAATGTAGGTTGCTTGAGATAAGCTCAACATCCTTTTCTGGCGATCACGGACAACCTTGATCCCGAGGATGTACGCTGCATCTCCTAAGTCCTTCATTTGAAACTGTTCGGATAACCACTTCTTTATGTCTGATAATAGCTCAACATTGTTGCCAATGAGGAGGATATCATCTATATAAAGTGCAAGGAAAACCACGTCACCATTGGCATCTAAGCGGTACACGCAACTTTCGTTTTCACAGCGAGTAAATCCATAGGATTTAATCACCTTGTCAAAACGCTTGTTCCATGACCTCGAAGCTTGCTTAAGTCCATAAATGGACTTCTTCAACTTCCAAACGAGATGCTCTTCGCCCTTCTTCACAAACCCTTCGGGTTGCTGCATATAGATGTCCCTTCCTTTGTCGCAGCCCGAAAACCCGACACTAGTAATAGTGGGGTACGAGTATCGATACGACTATTTTTAAAGAATAAAAGATAAGAAGAACTAGGTGAACATCATGCGGAAGCTCACGTATAAGCATGTTAAGGAAAAACTTATAAAATTAGTCCAAGGGTAAAATCGTCAACACTGTCATAACTTTTTAATTATTAGGAATTTCACGAACAAAAACAAAACGGGTATAGTTCATTTTTCATAAGGAAGCATAATTTGCAGAGTATCGCAGCAAAAGGCGAACCGATTATATGTATGAAGACACATAATCGTGAGTGTATTGCTTGATCCCAAAAGAAACTAAGTAATTCAAACATCAAGACTCTATTATCATAGAGGCAAAATAGTAATTTAATTTACATCATTTGAAACTCTCCCCCATCAGCACCAGTCCAATCTCACTCCCAGCTTAGCCTGCACATTTAGAAATACATGCAGGGCATGAGTATATAATACTCAGTGGGCAAAAGCCGAAAAACAAGAAAGGTGCTCTTAGAGCTATAAGTTTGAAGCTTGCCACATCTCAGCAATACACAGAAATAAAGTTAGAGTAAAAGGATCTGTGCATGCAGTTTTCATAATCATGACATCATAAGTAAACGACTGCAGTCAAAGATCTCAACATGTATGTACCACATCTACAACTCATCATCATCAAAGGTACTGAGAAGTAGGCCTCCCTCTCAAGTACCGTGACCGGCCGATTCGCTCAACGGCTCACAGTCACCTCTGTGCACATTAGTCCTGGCAGGATAGCTATCAACTGCCCAGGACCCGAATTCGTCTCATCTCATCAGTAGTGGGTAACATACAAGCTCAACATCAAAAATTGGCAAGTCAAACAGTTCTCAAACATCATTTATCTCAAATCATTTGATAAGCTCATAACATCATTATATCATCAAATCATTTTAGAAAGTTCGGATAATATATGTAACTCAAAATATTGCCCACCTGAAGTCCTTCGCTTATTCTGGAAAGAAATCAGGCAACTTACTTCTTCGTCTCGCTCGGGCCTTCATATGTCATCATCACATCGTCATCGTCATCGAAGGTTCATGTGATAAAACAAACCTTAGTCAGAAACTCAATTTCTACATCCAATCTCTTCTTTACTTTAACTACTCACTCAACGTCTATTTACCCGTTATAACTCAATCCCTAGGTATACTTGGCTTCTAAGGATTCACACGTCCAATTCTCGACTTAACTCTCAACTCGACTCAAACTCATAGCAAACAAGCACATAAACAAGTATAAACACTTAAGCATATTAAAAACACACATAGACAAGTCGAAAACAAGCTTTACTCTGCACTGACCCAACTTTAAAACCTCACCAGACTCTGTACAGAACTCTCCTGGGGTCGTAACTTATACCAAAAGAAACCTCTTTGAGTCTAGTTTCATTTAAAAAAAAACAGGATCAAAAACTCCAAGTATTTAGGAGATATGACTGTTTTACTACAGTCTACCACATTTGGCAGTTTTTAGCAATCGAAACGTTTAATTTGTTTAAAATAGTAAACGTTGTCAAAACGGTCTGAAATTTTGTGGTAACTTAGCTAAGACACTCAGGTCTCAACCATAAAAATTTGGGTTCCAGAATGCTAAGGAAAGCTACTGGAAACGATGACTCTATTGGCTACTCACCGAACAATTCGGCAGAACGTAGCAGTTTTAGTATTACATTTTATAAAAATAGCAAACGAAGTCCAAATGACTTGAAATTTTACCGGTATGCTTAAGACTCTCAAATATACTTACCATACAATTTTCAGGGTGTTTGGGTATCAAGAACCCCTCGAAAACAGTGAGTCAGCGCGTCGTGAAAAACGACTCCGAAACATACACACAAACAAACATGCTCAACTCAACATTTTAACCATGCAAACTCATCAAAACTCATTTTAAGCACTTAAAGCACTTAAAAACATTCAAATACATCAAAATACTCGTAATATACAATCTCGACTCTTTTCTTTCATCATCAACTCAAATCTCATAGAAAACATTTCAACGAACGTATCTAACAAATCCCTTTTTAATATCATGCTCGAAATTTCTCAAATACTCAAATATGATCATTTACATCATATAACTCATTATTCACATATTTACTCTCTTTTTATCATATAAACTAGATTTTATAGAAAATCCATATATCAACATAAAACTCTCAACAAAACAAGGATAAAGTTCACATAATGATCATAGAGCAATTAAACCTCATTTTATAAAGCATCAAACTCACATCATATAAAAACTCAAAACTCATACAAACTAAAATAAGCCAAAATTTTATTTAGCCTACAATAGACTTAATCAAAAACACAAAAACACTACTATCATGCTTAAAAACATACATCTCAAGCAAAACCACTTAAATAACACATAGACTAGAAAGTCCTAATTTTTACTAAACTAACTCTTTGAAATTTACAAACACATACAAATCTTTAATCAACTTATAGATCTTTCACTTTTAACCAATTATTCTCACATCAAGACCATCAATTTACATATAAGGGCATATATACACATATCCCTAATTTTAGTAAACTAACTCACATCAAAAACTCCAATGGACATCATATGCTCAAATTACTCCATCAATCATCATCATATACATCTCATAAACTCATTTACATCATCAATTTATCTATTAACTCATTGACTCAAAATTTCCCATTTTTGGGTAAACTAACTCCCATCGAAGTTTTCACATATCAAGGCACATATTTCACAACATACCTCTTTCATCAAAACACATCACATAACTCTCATTTTTCACCCCAAAACAAGAAAAGAAAAAGGGAAATTTTAGAAGGGGTGGAGACCCACTTTTTTCGAAAATTAAGGAAAATAGGGAGGGGTGATTTTCTTGCTTCATCTTTCAAGAATACACTCACACAACATCCTTCAATCAAGAATTTAAAAAAAATGGCCACTTACCCAAGTTCTCACCAAAAATTCTCACTTTCTCACTCTACTTTGGAGCTTCTTCTTCAAGGATTCTCTTGATTAAAAGTGTATAGAATATGTTTATGGAGGATATTAGAGTGATTTGAAGTGTTTGGTAATATTTTAGGAAGCTTCGAAGGTTTCCATCAATGGAGGAAAATGGTGGAATTGAGAAATGGAGAAGATGAGTGTATGTGTGTTGGGCGAAAATTGTGTGAGGGAGAGAGATGATGTTGGCCGAAAATTGTAGTGAGGGAGAGAGAGGTTTGGCTTTGCAAGATTGAATTTGATCTTGTGATCTTTAAAGGAGATTTCCAAATCTTAGAGAATATTTGCAATTAATGGATGATCTCTCTCTCACTCTAATCTCTCTCTAATCTCTACACTCTCCATAATATACTCTCAATCTCTACTCTCTCAATCTCTATACTTAGTCATTTAAGGCATATAACATATGGTAGAGAAATTAAAATAAAGTGTGAGAAGGGTGATTAAATAAAAATCACAATAACTATGGAAATGTCACTTATTAATAAAATACCATAGTATAATTATTCATGTGACCAAAATAATAATTATAGCACTATTATTAGTGCACTCACTCAATTATAATATTCCTCTTCGTAGGAAGAAAAATAATTTAAAAGTATTATGCTCGGAAAAATTTTCATAAACCGGCATCATTCGATTTCTCGATAAAAATAAACCATACTTGCTTTGGAAACTTAATCAAAATTCCAAATGCTAAGGTCTCGAATAAAAATCATAATAACTCGGTCACAGTGACACACATCACGAAAATCACATAATCAATCAGTCACGTAAATTCACATAATGTCACATTAAAGCAGTCGGCAAACAAACAAACTAGACATCTCTCGGACCGACTCTTTTCATCAAGGTTCTCACGCTTTCTTCCTCGACTCTATGTCGGACTCATTATTCCTATTTTCTTTAATAGGTCAGTCAATCTCTGATAACTCGGGATCTGGTAAATCTATTCCCGGTAATCGGAAATAAAATTAAAATCTCAACTCAATTCAATCAGCATTTCTATCTCAGCTCATTTCTCGAATCTCATCATTCTAACTCTATCATCGGTTTAGTCACTCGTATCTCTATTTAAAAGACAACTGTCTTATTTGGTCATAACAAAAAAGTAGTCTCGCATCTCGACATCTCAGTTCTCTCAATAGTGTTAAGACACTATCTCACAACATAGGAAAAGTACGGGGTGTTACATCCTACCCCCCTTAAAAAAAAATTCGTCCCGAAATTTGAGTTATTCACCTTCGGGAAAAAGCTCTGGATACTTCTCTTTCATCTTCTCTTCAAGTTCCCATGTTGATTCTTCTTGACCGTGATGTCTCCATTGAATTTTCACCAAAGGAATCGACTTGTTCCTCAATTGTTGGATCTTCCGGTCCAGAATAGCATCAGGTCTCTCTTCATAGCTTAAATTTGGTTCCAGGGATACTTCTTCTTGATGAATGACGTGTTTTGGATCAAACACATACTTTCTCAGTTGAGAAACATGGAAAACGTCATGGACGTTCGCGAAGCTCGGAGGCAACGCTAGTTTATAGGCTACAGGGCCTACCTTCTCTAATATATCATAAGGTCCTATATACCTCGGTTTAAGTTTTCCTTTCACTCCAAAATGGTGAACTCCTCTAGATGGGGAAACTTTTAGAAAAACCTTGTCTCCCTCTTCAAAAAGAATCTCTGTCCTTCTAGTGTCTGCATAAGATTTCTGACGATCTTGTGCCTCTTTTATTCTCTGTCGAATCTGTCTCACAATAGTGATCATCTCTTCTATCGCGTCAGGTCCAAGTACCTTTCTCTCTCCAACTTCATCCCAATAAAGCGGAGATCTACACTTTCTTCCATACAAGGCTTCGTATGGGGCCATGTTGATAGTTGACTGAAAACTATTATTGTAAGCAAATTCAATCAAGGGTAAAACTTGCTCCCATTGATTTCCTCTATCAAGTACTACAGTTCGGATCATGTCCTCCAAAACCTGAATAGTTCTCTCGGACTGTCCATCTGTTTGCGGATGAAACGCTGTACTAAAATTCAATTTAGTACCCAACTCTTTCTGCATGCTCATCCAAAATCGTGAAGTAAACTTCGAGTCTCGATCTGATGTGATCGTCATCGGTACTCCATGCAATCGCACTATTTCTCGGATATAAATCTGAGCTAACTTGTCAGATCCATAAGTAATCTGAATCGGTATAAAATGTGCACTCTTCGTCAATCGATCGATAACTACCCAAATAGCGGTATTTCCTCTTTTTGACTTTGGCAATCCTGTCACAAAGTCCATGGCTATATCACTCCATTTCCACTCTGGAATTTCCAATGGCTGTAACTTGCCATAGGGTCGTTGATGTAACGCTTTCAGTTGCTGACAAGCTAGACATCTTTCAACGAAAGACGCTATCTCACGCTTCATTCCTTCCCACCAAAACTTCGTTTTCAAGTCCTGGTACATCTTTGTACTTCCTGGGTGTGCGGTATAAGGGGTGTCATGAGCTTCACTCATGATTTCATTCTTCAGCTCCTTTTTATCAGGCACACACAGTCTTCCCTCAAACAAAATGGCATTATCTGCCGCCTCTTGATAATTCTCCACTTTTTCGGTTCGAATCTTCATTCATAACCTTTCCATCTTCTCATCCTCTCTCTGAGCTGTGACTACTCTCGATCGTAAGTCAGGTGTAATACTCAGTGCAGAAATTACTATCTCTGTCGTTTGTGGTGGTATTACTACCTCCAAATTCATTCTCTCGAATTCCTTGATCAGGTTCTCTTCTCGAGTAAGGAGAAATCCTAACTCTCCCTGATTCTTTCTGCTCAATGCGTCAGCTACAACGTTAGCTTTTCCGGGATGATAATTTATCCCGCAATCATAGTCCTTCACCAACTCTAACCATCTTCGTTGTCGCATGTTCAGATCTTTTTGCTCAAAGAAATATTTGAGACTTTTATGATCAGTGTATATCTCACACCGTGATCCATAGAGATGGTGTCTCCAGATCTTCAAAGCATGCACTACGGCTGCTAATTCTAAATCATGCGTCGGATAATTCACCTCGTGCGGTCGCAGTTGTCGTGAAGCATATGCTATAACTTTTCCTTCTTGCATCAGTACACAACCTAGACCATGCTTCGATGCATCAGTGTACACTGCATATTCTTTGTCTGCTTTTGGAACAGCTAAAACTGGGGCAATAGTGAGCCTCTTCTTCAGCTCTTGAAAATTTCGCTCACATTCGTCCGTCCAGACGAATTTGACTTCTTTCTTTAGCAGGTGCGTCAATGGCTTAGCGATTTTCGAAAAGCCCTCTATAAAACGTCGATAATATCCTGCTAATCCCAGAAAACTGCGAATCTCGTGCGGCGTGGTTGGCGATCTCCATTCCTGTACCGCTTGAACTTTCGCTGGGTCTACCTCAATTCCTCTCGCGGAAACGATATGGCCAAGAAAATTAATTTCTTTAAGCCAAAACTCGCATTTGCTAAACTTAGCATACAGCTTTTCCGCTCGTAATCTTTCCAACACGATCCTCAAATGCTCTTCGTGTTCTCGTTTACTCTTCAAGTAAATCAAGATATCGTCTATGAAGACTAACACGAACTTGTCTAAGTATTCGTGAAAAACGCGATTCATGAGATCCATGAATACTGCCGGAGCATTCGTCAAACCGAAAGGCATAACTATAAACTCATAGTGTCCGTATCTTGTACGAAATGCCGTCTTCGGAACGTCTTCCGATCGTATCTTCAGTTGATGGTATCCCGTTCTCAAGTCAATCTTTGAAAAGGTGCTCGCACCTTGTAGTTGATCGAACAGATTGTTTAGCCCTATTTTGTGATGAATTTGTGGGTGTTTACATCTTATATTGACTTTTATTTTGGTCTCTTTCACTCAAGAGTTGATTGATTTGAGTTGTTGTGCTAATTTTGTTGTCTCAGGATTGTATGCTCAAATTGATTGATATGTGGACAAAAATAAAGTCAGGATTTAGTTGAATGGTCTGAAGAAGAATCGAAGCTCATCTCGATACGAGTTCGTAGGCGAAAACGGATCTAAAATCCGACTTGAAACAAGGGAGAACGGACCAAAACAAAAACGCCGCGCGCACGGCGCCCGCCTAGCCTCGCCGCTCGCCTACTTTGGATTTACGAAAGGGGTAGTAGGCGGCCGCCTACTTCTCTAGGCCACCGCCTACTTCTAGGCCACCGCCTTCTCTAGGCCACCGCCTACTTCTAGGCCACCGCCTTCTCTAGGCGGCCGCCTACTGCGTGATCTGGCAGTTACGAATTTTTTAGTTTAAAACCCATCTCTAGGGTTTCACTTTATATTCTCGTCTCCAGCAGCCTCCAAGGGCGATTTCCACATTTTTCCTTGGGTTTTTAGAGTTTCAAATCAATTACTTTCGATTGTGGATTCATTGGATTGCTTGGGATGTCAATTAACACTTCATCGGATTGGTTTTCCTTGGATTGCTATGTTTTGTAAGAACTCCCTTTGATTCTCTTTGTTTATGAATCCCTTGGTTATTTGAGTTTTTGTTTCTTGTCTTTGATGAATATGATGATTGAAGATCATTGTTGTTGATGCTATATTTTCTTGGTTATATGAATCTTTTGGTTAATTAAGTTTTGTGTTTTATGCTTTGATGAATGTGATGATTGGAGATTAAGATTTTCTTTGCATTCGAATCTTATGCTTGATTTAGTTTCTTGCCTAGGTAGTTATTAATCTTTGATGTTTACAAGTTTATGATCGTTTGGTTTAGTGTTGGAGTTGGAAACTCTTGTTGATTTCGTTAATGTTCAAATACCATGTTCTAGTTAGTTCGTCGTTGAGTTGCTTGCGGAATTCTCTTGGATTGTGTGTGTTTGCTTAACATTCATTTGATTAAATGTTAATATGTTATTTCGCCTAGATAATCGTTGTTTATGGTGTTGAATTGATGATTGCTTTCTAGATTGCTAGTTTAGAACCTTAGCTTTGTTTTCCTTCTTGCGTTCTTATTGGCTTCCTATCTTTTGCCTAGTTAACTTTATATGCTTTATTTTAATTACGCATTAGTTAATCGGAGAGAAAGTGTCAGACCCAAACTTCTGATTAGAGTGTTTAGGTTTATTTCATGTTTTCTGTGCGTAGCATGATCAAAGCCCTGTTTAGCCTTCCTTGAGAGACGACTTGGGTTAGCTTATTACACTAGGACGACCTCGTACGATTGCGAGTCAATCCATTAGGTGTTTTGGGTTGAGTCACAGATCGTCGATTCGAGGTAACGGGTACTTATTCTTTAACGTCACTTTGTTCAGCTCTCGATAATCGATACACAACCTCAAGCTTCCATCCTTCTTTTTAACGAAAAGAACTAGTGCTCCCCACGGGGAAACACTAGGTCGAATGAAGCCCATATCTAGAAGTTCTTGAAGTTGCAGCTTCAACTCTTGCAACTCAGCAGGGGCCATTCTGTAGGGTGCTTTCGACGTCGGTGCTGCGCCGGGCTCTAAGTCGATCGTAAACTCGAGTTGTCGATCTGGGGGTAATCCTGGTAAAGTTTCAGGAAAAACGTCTTTAAACTCTCGCACGACCGGCACATCATCAACGTTTGCCTTGGACTCGTCTCTCTGGTTCAGATATACAACGTACGCGGTTGTATCCTTCCTTCGCAAGAGCTTTCTTGCTTGCAGTGCCGAGATGATCGGCGTCTTCTTCCATTTTCCCTCAATGCCAATGAAGGAAGTAGGTTCTTGGCCAGGTGGCTGAAAAGATATCCGTCTCTCCTTGCATTGTATCTTCGCATGATTCTCCTCTAACCAATCCATTCCCAAAATTATATCCAGATGCCACATAGGCATCAATCTCAGGTTTCTAGCCTCGAGCTTAATCGATTCTAACTTAAATTCTAAGTTAGGGCACACGTGCGAAACCGTAGTAGTTTTGCCTATGGGTGTGAGTACTCTTAGAGATTGTGGGGCAGGCTCTACTTTCAATTCTAAGGTATCGACACAAGTATGTGAGATAAAAGAATGCGAAGCTCCAGTATCAAACAAAACTACGATAGGCACTCCTTTCAACTCGCCTATACCTGTCAAATTTCTTTGATTCTTCTCTGGTGCCTTCTGATCCAGTGCAAACACCCTCTGGTGATGCTGTTGAGTTGCCTGCGGGGTTGGTGGTTGCCTTTTTGACTGTCTCGGTCGATAGGCTTGCTGTTGTCGTTGTGGCGGAGGTAGCGGTAAGATTCCATCCATTGCTTTGAGTTGCGGCCGAAACTGGTTCAGTCGTCCTCCGCTCCCACGATTCGGACATTGGTTAGAGTAGTGTCCAACTTTTCCGCAGGTGTAACAGGTATTCTGTTCCATTTTACACTCTCCCAAATGGAGTTTATTGCACTTCAGGCAAGGCAGTAATCCTCGCGGTCCTTGAAAAACTGCTGCTGGGGCAGCTGGGCCAACATAAGGTCGTTTATCTCTGTTCTGAAATTGCGGTGGCGCATTCTGACTCTGCCACGGCTTCTTGGGACCTTGACTTCGGTCATCCCATTTTCTCTTGCCCTTTTGGCTTTGTCCAGCAAAAGGATGATTTCCCGATTGAACATTCGGGTTTGATTGTGGAATCGAGCCTTGACTCGGTCTCTCTGGCTGCATTGCCAGTTCCATGTCTAGCGCTCGGTTTAAAGCCTCAGCGTAAGTTAGCGCACTCTGACTCGCTAAAACGACTCGTATCTCTTGCTTTAATCCGGAGCAAAACAGTTCTGACATCTTTTCATCTGTATCCACTCGATATGGAGCATATCGAGCCAAATCGCAAAATTGTCGGTCATACTCAGCTACCGTCTTACTCCCTTGCTTCAAATTTACAAACTCCATCTCTTTCTTCTTTCGATAGCTTCGGGGTACGTATTTTTCACAAAGAGCTTCTTTGAACTGCTCCCAGGTAAGAGCTGCTATCTGCTCCTCGTTCATCGTCTTCTGCTTCGCTTCCCACCAGAAATCTGCGGATCCCTTAAGTTGATATGACATACACATGAGTCGCTCAACGTCATTACATCGAAGGAATCTAAAAATTCTCTCCATACTTCGAATCCACTCCTCGGTTTCAGCGGGATCTCCTGATCCATTGAATGTTGGTGGATTTTGTCGCAGAAATAGTTCCTCTACCCTTCTCTCATGTTGTGGGGGAGGTGGTGGTGTGGGATCTCTCTGCTCCTCTTCCTCCTCTTCTTCTCGATCTATGTTCCTTCTGTTCCCCCTTCTTCTCGGAGGCATACTAAACAGGAAAAAGAAACATATAACTATCGGCCTCGAAACTAGCCGTTCGTCATAAAAAAAACAAACAAACGATTTCTCTTTTTCTCACTTCGCTTCTATATCTCGTTTGAAAAACTCAAAACTCCCAAAATTCTCGTGTACTCAATTTTTTTTTTGCCTATCATCGATCATTATTCTCATCAATCTCTATTTCTCATTTATCACTATGCATCAGCATCATCATTCTCAAAGCTCTGATAAGGAAAGTGAAACTCACTAATCATCAACATCTCAGTATATATATAGGGAAAATTGCCTCTCTCTCGAGGTCTTTTACAAAAGTAGGATCCTATATACAACGGTCCTAATACTAAAATGATGCTCTAACTATACAAGCATCATAGGTACTAAGCACCTATAGATATATGCTATCTACCTATACACACTATACTATGCCTCTCTACCTATATATATATACACATATATATATATATCAACTATGCGTCTATACATACATATATATGCGTCTACTAAGTACACGTGGTCACCAGTCGTCATCTCCTGCAACCCTGCTCGTCGCCTCGTCATCATCCATATCTTCACTCGGCTCCGTCTCCTCGTTCTGCTCTGCCTCCTGACTCCCGTACTCGTCAATCAGTCGATAGACGCTGTCATCACTCGGCTCGTCCTCAACGTCAATGTCCATCATCGGTCCAAAAACCGGCACCTCGGAAACAGGTACCCATGTCTCGGCTCCATCGGCTGTAGTGTGACGCTGCAACGGCTGAGTCCGTCCGTATCCGACCGTCATCTTTGGAGTCTCCTCATCTGGGTCCTCCTCATCACTGTCAAGGAGTATAGGCCGAGAACTTCCCTCCTGGGCGTCTCGGGACGGTGGGTATAAAATCGAATGCATGTACGTCTGAAAGGCCAAAGTGCCAGGCTCAGGCAACGGGGCAACCCTCGGATAAGGATCGAAGGGGACATACTGCATCTCAGGCTCGGTGGAAACAATCGGCTGTGCCGACTCAACAGGTGGAAGTGGCGAAGGTGCCGTCGCCGGTGTCCAATCCCAAGGCGGTAACTCGGCACTGGGAAAAGGAATGAGTGATAGAAACGCAAACTGGTCATGCTCTACCACTGGAGAATATGTCTCAAAGATAGTCGGCTCGAAAACAACAGGCTCAGATAGAACTGGCATCGGATCAACCGGGGGTGGAGGTGCAATCGGAAACGGCTCATCGGGAAGTGGGGGCACAACAACTAGCTCCCCTCCCTGGGCTGGTCCCTCTAACTGTCCATACGGCGGTGGAGGTGGCTCGTCAAAAGCAAAATAGCGGTGGCTCAACGTCGCGATGAAACCACGGAAATCGGCGCTCACTAACCGCCCAAACTCAGTCCTCCTGATATACTGCGGCACCAGCGAAGCCGCCCAGTCTTGCCATCCGAGTGGCAACTGTGGAATCAGGTGAGTAATAGCCTCAGCCTCATCTATCCCATGGGCACTAGCCTCCAACCATCGTCTGTGGTAATATGCTAGAAACTCCCCAAGAGTATCGCCCTCTCGCAGTCCAGTGGTCCTGAACCATCGGCGCATCGCCTCGCTGTATCGTCTCTGTATCGATGCCTCCTCTTGACTCTGCATCCTGTAAAATATCACGTTCATTAGAAAATGGATACGAAACTTACTTGGTACATCTCAATCAACAACATACTCGTCCTCGTTTGATATGGTGGGGCATCAGCTATACTAGCCTCAACATTTCTCCTCATATTCCACATCAACCGCCTCATATCAGATTCCATCCTCTCAAACAATTCCGTCATCAAAACAATTCATAACTCATTAGTGAAACAAACTCAACTTTCAAACAAGAAAGCAACAAGAAACAACATCAACTTCTTACCTCGTTTAAGCCGGAGGAGATGGGGTGTTGGGTTTCGTTTCAAACTAACTTTCTCAAATTAGTCTAAGAATCCAAATTAGACTAGTACTCAATTTTTAAAAGAGTAGAAGCAACCAAGGGTTCAACTTAGTCAAGCAATAGACTCAGAGCAGATGACCTGCTCTGATACCACCCTGTCGCAGCCCGAAAACCCGACACTAGTAATAGTGGGGTACGAGTATCGATACGACTATTTTTAAAGAATAAAAGATAAGAAGAACTAGGTGAACATCATGCGGAAGCTCACGTATAAGCATGTTAAGGAAAAACTTATAAAATTAGTCCAAGGGTAAAATCGTCAACACTGTCATAACTTTTTAATTATTAGGAATTTCACGAACAAAAACAAAACGGGTATAGTTCATTTTTCATAAGGAAGCATAATTTGCAGAGTATCGCAGCAAAAGGCGAACCGATTATATGTATGAAGACACATAATCGTGAGTGTATTGCTTGATCCCAAAAGAAACTAAGTAATTCAAACATCAAGACTCTATTATCATAGAGGCAAAATAGTAATTTAATTTACATCATTTGAAACTCTCCCCCATCAGCACCAGTCCAATCTCACTCCCAGCTTAGCCTGCACATTTAGAAATACATGCAGGGCATGAGTATATAATACTCAGTGGGCAAAAGCCGAAAAACAAGAAAGGTGCTCTTAGAGCTATAAGTTTGAAGCTTGCCACATCTCAGCAATACACAGAAATAAAGTTAGAGTAAAAGGATCTGTGCATGCAGTTTTCATAATCATGACATCATAAGTAAACGACTGCAGTCAAAGATCTCAACATGTATGTACCACATCTACAACTCATCATCATCAAAGGTACTGAGAAGTAGGCCTCCCTCTCAAGTACCGTGACCGGCCGATTCGCTCAACGGCTCACAGTCACCTCTGTGCACATTAGTCCTGGCAGGATAGCTATCAACTGCCCAGGACCCGAATTCGTCTCATCTCATCAGTAGAGGGTAACATACAAGCTCAACATCAAAAATTGGCAAGTCAAACAGTTCTCAAACATCATTTATCTCAAATCATTTGATAAGCTCATAACATCATTATATCATCAAATCATTTTAGAAAGTTCGGATAATATATGTATACTCAAAATATTGCCCACCTGAAGTCCTTCGCTTATTCTGGAAAGAAATCAGGCAACTTACTTCTTCGTCTCGCTCGGGCCTTCATATGTCATCATCACATCGTCATCGTCATCGAAGGTTCATGTGATAAAACAAACCTTAGTCAGAAACTTAATTTCTACATCCAATCTCTTCTTTACTTTAACTACTCACTCAACGTCTATTTACCCGTTATAACTCAATCCCTAGGTATACTTGGCTTCTAAGGATTCACACGTCCAATTCTCGACTTAACTCTCAACTCGACTCAAACTCATAGCAAACAAGCACATAAACAAGTATAAACACTTAAGCATATTAAAAACACACATAGACAAGTCGAAAACAAGCTTTACTCTGCACTGACCCAACTTTAAAACCTCACCAGACTCTGTACAGAACTCTCCTGGGGTCGTAACTTATACCAAAAGAAACCTCTTTGAGTCTAGTTTCATTTAAAAAAAATAGGATCAAAAACTCCAAGTATTTTAGGAGATATGACTGTTTTACTACAGTCTACCACATTTGGCAGTTTTTAGCAATCGAAAAGTTTGATTTTTTTAAAATAGTAAACGTTGTCAAAACGGTCTGAAATTTTGTGGTAACTTAGCTAAGACACTCAGGTCTCAACCATAAAAATTTGGGTTCCAGAATGCTAAGGAAAGCTACTGGAAACGATGACTCTATTGGCTACTCACCGAACAATTCGGCAGAACGTAGCAGTTTTAGTATTACATTTTATAAAAATAGCAAACGAAGTCCAAATGACTTGAAATTTTACCGGTATGCTTAAGACTCTCAAATATACTTACCATAAAATTTTCAGGGTGTTTGGGTATCAAGAACCCCTCGAAAACAGTGAGTCAGCGCGTCGTGAAAAACGACTCCGAAACATACACACAAACAAACATGCTCAACTCAACATTTAAACCATGCAAACTCATCAAAACTCATTTTAAGCACTTAAAGCACTTAAAAACATTCAAATACATCAAAATACTCGTAATATACAATCTCGACTCTTTTCTTTCATCATCAACTCAAATCTCATAGAAAACATTTCAACGAACGTATCTAACAAATCCCTTTTTAATATCATGCTCGAAATTTCTCAAATACTCAAATATGATCATTTACATCATATAACTCATTATTCACATATTTACTCTCTTTTTATCATATAAACTAGATTTTATAGAAAATCCATATATCAACATAAAACTCTCAACAAAACAAGGATAAAGTTCACATAATGATCATAGAGCAATTAAACCTCATTTTATAAAGCATCAAACTCACATCATATAAAAACTCAAAACTCATACAAACTAAAATAAGCCAAAATTTTATTTAGCCTACAATAGACTTAATCAAAAACACAAAAACACTACTATCATGCTTAAAAACATACATCTCAAGCAAAACCACTTAAATAACACATAGACTAGAAAGTCCTAATTTTTACTAAACTAACTCTTTGAAATTTACAAACACATACAAATCTTTAATCAACTTATAGATCTTTCACTTTTAACCAATTATTCTCACATCAAGACCATCAATTTACATATAAGGGCATATATACACATATCCCTAATTTTAGTAAACTAACTCACATCAAAAACTCCAATGGACATCATATGCTCAAATTACTCCATCAATCATCATCATATACATCTCATAAACTCATTTACATCATCAATTTATCTATTAACTCATTGACTCAAAATTTCCCATTTTTGGGTAAACTAACTCCCATCGAAGTTTTCACATATCAAGGCACATATTTCACAACATACCTCAATCATCAAAACACATCACATAACTCTCATTTTTCACCCCAAAACAAGAAAAGAAAAAGAAAAATTTTAGAAGGGGTGGAGACCCACTTTTTTCGAAAATTAAGGAAAATAGGGAGGGGTGATTTTCTTGCTTCATCTTTCAAGAATACACTCACACAACATCCTTCAATCAAGAATTTAAAAAAAATGGCCACTTACCCAAGTTCTCACCAAAAATTCTCACTTTCTCACTCTACTTTGGAGCTTCTTCTTCAAGGATTCTCTTGATTAAAAGTGTATAGAATATGTTTATGGAGGATATTAGAGTGATTTGAAGTGTTTGGTAATATTTTAGGAAGCTTCGAAGGTTTCCATCAATGGAGGAAAATGGCGGAATTGAGAAATGGAGAAGATGAGTGTATGTGTGTTGGGCGAAAATTGTGTGAGGGAGAGAGATGATGTTGGCCGAAAATTGTAGTGAGGGAGAGAGAGGTTTGGCTTTGCAAGATTGAATTTGATCTTGTGATCTTTAAAGGAGATTTCCAAATCTTAGAGAATATTTGCAATTAATGGATGATCTCTCTCTCACTCTAATCTCTCTCTAATCTCTACACTCTCCATAATATACTCTCAATCTCTACTCTCTCAATCTCTATACTTAGTCATTTAAGGCATATAACATATGGTAGAGAAATTAAAATAAAGTGTGAGAAGGGTGATTAAATAAAAATCACAATAACTATGGAAATGTCACTTATTAATAAAATACCATAGTATAATTATTCATGTGACCAAAATAATAATTATAGCACTATTATTAGTGCACTCACTCAATTATAATATTCCTCTTCGTAGGAAGAAAAATAATTTAAAAGTATTATGCTCGGAAAAATTTTCATAAACCGGCATCATTCGATTTCTCGATAAAAATAAATCATACTTGCTTTGGAAACTTAATCAAAATTCCAAATGCTAAGGTCTCGAATAAAAATCATAATAACTCGGTCACAATGACACACATCACGAAAATCACATAATCAATCAGTCACGTAAATTCACATAATGTCACATTAAAGCAGTCGGCAAACAAACAAACTAGACATCTCTCGGACCGACTCTTTTCATCAAGGTTCTCACGCTTTCTTCCTCGACTCTATGTCGGACTCATTATTCCTATTTTCTTTAATAGGTCAGTCAATCTCTGATAACTCGGGATCTGGTAAATCTATTCCCGGTAATCGGAAATAAAATTAAAATCTCAACTCAATTCAATCAGCATTTCTATCTCAGCTCATTTCTCGAATCTCATCATTCTAACTCTATCATCGGTTTAGTCACTCGTATCTCTATTTAAAAGACAATTGTCTTATTTGGTCATAACAAAAAAGTAGTCTCGCATCTCGACATCTCAGTTCTCTCAATAGTGTTAAGACACTATCTCACAACATAGGAAAAGTACGGGGTGTTACATCCTTCTTCAAGGAAACCGTTTAGAAAAGCGGTTTTGACATCCATTTGCCAAATCTCAAGGTTCATGTGGGCTGCTATGGCAAGGAGTATTCGGATAGACTTAAGCATGGCAACCGGCGAAAAAGTTTCATCATAATCTATAGCCTGTTCCTGGGTATAGCCTTTCGCCACCAGTCTAGCTTTAAAAGCTGCGACTTCGCCATCCGAATCTCGCTTTCTCTTGTATACCCACCTACTACCTATAGCTTCAAAACCATTAGGTAGTTCAGTTTTCTCGTATACCTCCATAGCAGTCATGGATTCTATTTCAGAAACCATGGCTTCGTACCAAGAATCTGCATCCAGATCTTTCATCGCTTGTCTATAGTTATCAGGGTCGACATCCTTTTGTTCATCAACAGGAAGAAGATCCGAAGATTCTCCCAAGAACATAAATCGATCGGGTTGAACTACAACCCTCCCACTACGATGAAGCGGTGGTGGTACAGCTGTGACAATGGTTTGTGCAGTATCCTGTGGTGCATTCACTTGCACACTTGGCTGGGGTGATGGAATCGCCTGTCCATTGCCTTCGATTTCTTGAAGGACAATCTCGGACTTAGACTTGTGGTTATCTACATAATCCTGTTCCAAGAATCGTGTGTTGGTGCTAACAACCACTTTCTGATCCTTAGGATTATAAAAATAACCACCTCTCGTTCCCTTAGGATATCCTATAAACAGCATTAATTCGCATCTAGGCTCCAATTTCTTCGCTTCCTTGTCTAGCACGTATGCAGGACAACCCCATATCTTTATATGGTACAAACTGGGCTGACGCCCTGACCATAACTCGATAGGAGTTTTAGGAACCGATTTGGACGGTACATGATTCAGCAAATAAACCGCTGTTTCCAAAGCATATCCCCAAAACGAGATAGGCAATGATGCATAGCTCATCATAGATCGTACCATTTCCATAAGAGTTCTATTTCTTCTCTCTGCTACACCATTCTGTTGGGGAGTACCCGGTGCAGTCAATTGGGATGTAATCCCACATTCTGACAAGTATTGCAAGAACTCGTTTCCGAGGTATTCGCCACCGCGATCAGACCGCAATGACTTGATAGATTTACCCCTACTCTTCTCCACCTCCGCCTTGAATTCTTTGAATTTCTCAAAGCATTCAGACTTGCGTTGAAGTAGGTAAATATACCCATATCTTGAGTAATCGTCAATGAAAGTGACGAAGTACTCATACCCTCCACGAGCCTTTGTGGACATTGGTCCACACAAGTCAGAGTGAATCAATTCTAACACATGTGAGGCCCTATTCCCCTTGGCCTTAAAAGGCCTTGCCGTCATCTTTCCTTCTACACAGGATTCGCAGGTTCTAAATGGAACAGCTTGAAAGTCTTTCAAGACTCCATTTGAAACGAGCCTTTGGATCCTGTTTAGATTGATGTGGCCTAACCTTAGGTGCCACACATGCGTATATTGTTCATGAGAATAATACTTCCTCTTATTCGGATTAGGACAGATTTGTGATGTAGATGCAACATGGACAGAATTTTTAATTGGACATGTAATAGTATAGAGAGAGTTGTTCAAAATTCTAGAACAAATAGTCATGTTATTTTTCATGATAGAGACGCCTCTATCAAAAGTAACAGAATATCCATCCAAAAACAATTTTGAAACAGAAATTATGTTCCGCCGAAAATCCGGCACATATAAAATATCTCTCAAAACTAAAATGTCATCACCAAAACATAAAGATAAATCTCCAATAGCAACAGCTGCGACCTTCGACGCATTGCCCATGGAGATGGTGATCTCATCACTTTCCAGCTCCCTTGTCGGCTTGAAGCCCTGCAAGGTGTAACAAACATGATCAGTTGCCCCCGTATCCACTACCCATGAATGAGTAGAAAACGAAGCTAAACATGTCTCAGTTACTAAAACTTGTGACGTACCTTGTCCCTTTGCCTTGAGCATCGGACAATCTTTCTTCCAATGCCCAGTCTTGCCGCACTTGAAGCACTTCCCTTTTCCCGTCGGCTTCTTCACGCTGCCGCTAGGGCCGTCCACTTTGGCTTTGCCACTCCCACTAGCTTCATTGTCATTCTTGCCTTTTGGACCCTTCCACTTCTTTTTCCCGCCTTTCGACGAAGAAGTAGATCCCTTGGCAGCAACAAGAACCTCTTTCCCTTTTCGCGTGCCCATGACTCCCTCCACCGTAACTAGAGCATTCAACAACTCATTGAGAGTATAGTTGGCCTTGCTCATAACGACGTTGAGACGAAAATTCTCATAGGATTTGGGGAGAGTGTTGAGGATGATATCGACTTTGGCTTCGCCTTCGATACCCCCTCCTAGCAGATCAAGCCTGTCAAACAAATTTATCATATGCATGACATGATCGTGCACAGAACTGCCCTCGCTCATAACACATGCTAAGATTTCTCTCATGATGTTAAAGCGGGCAGATCTTTCGGACTCCCCATAAACCTCAGAGAGATTTAACATGATCGTAGTCGCATCGTCCATGCCCTGATGCTGGAGTTGCAAAGTTTGCGACATAGTCATCATAATATAGCACTTGGCCATATTATTTGACTTGTGCCACCTCCTATGCGCCTCACGTTCCGCATCAGTTGACTGATCAGTTAAGGCCGCGGGACGTGGAGTGGTAAGCACAAAACTGTGCTCATCAGCGTCAAGAATATACATTATGTGGCGTTTCCATTCGGTATAGTTAGGACCAGTGAGAGGATTGTTTGCTAGAATGTTAATAATCGGAGACATAGACATATCTGAAAGTAAACAATTTAAACATGTAAGAACATGAACGCATATAGTTCGTAACAGTAATATTGTAACCTTTTGATAAAACAATATTAGTGAAACCTCCAATTGCTCAAAGAATTCTATGTGCAAGCCACGAGGGGTGGACGTTTACACATAAACTCCTCAACCAGACTATTAACCTAGTCGTTTAATTTCCATCCATGTCAACTTAACCTTTTGACAAAGGAAATTAATAATTGGCTCCTTTAACTAGACCATATCATTATCAAGAAGGGACTCCGAGAGGGAGTTGTACATTGTACTTGAAATGATATCTAAGCAATGACCACATTTTAACCTTGAAAATTAAATTCTTGAAATTAACATACTCACGCGGACCATGTCGCTTTCAATTTAACTTTCTTGGTTATCTTATTTAATTCCATTCTCCAAAGTACTTGTGAAAACTATACAAGTAAGCCACGAGGGGTGGACGTTTACTGCATAACTCCCACTACTTTAATGGTTTAAATATTTTTTATAGAAACCTCTTCTGACAAACTTATTAAAAACAAATGTGAAGTAAGCCACGAGGGGTGGACGTTTACTCACATTGCTAATCACTTTGTCTAGAGACCGCATGTGGAGGTCTAAAATAATTTTAATTGCTTAAAATTATTAAAACTGCTTAGTCTTTTTAACTTCAAAAGGTTTGTACATGCTCAAGCACATAATCTTAATCATGCTTTTCTAGAACGCAACATGTAAAAACATGCTCACAAAATTCTAAAAACATGCTTAAGAAAACGATAAACCTACTATCATGCTTGTCTAAGTGCAGTTAATAAAACATATTAACAAGCAGAGACGAACAAAAGCAAGTTAAGAGCATAAGGGATAAACACCACGGCATGCAAAGAATAGTAATAAAGAATTAAAATTCTCCGTGACCCATTCGTGGAATCCCAACATCTATTCTATTTTAAAAGAAAAATAAAATAAATAAAAAAATGGACAATAAAATGCCCAAAATCGCCTAAACAGGCTGAAAAACCGAACAACCCAGCACTTGTTTGGGCCCAAAATGCATGGCCCAGCCGCCCAGGCCCGTCCAGTAGCTTCCAAAACCGAGTAGCAGCCCAAAGACCCAAAGAAGCAACCCAGCCGCAAGCCCAAACCTTCTCTGGCCCAGACCCGCGAACTGTACCCGGATCCGCGAACCAGACCCGGATCTGCATCTCCTCTGACCCGCCTGCACCTTCCATTGCTAGGGTTTCGAAACCCTTTCGCGCCGCCTAGGCTTTTCTGCTGCCAAGAGCGGCGCCGCTGGCAGCTTCTCAGATCACCCACACGCAATGACGCCGCCGCACGCCGCTGGGAAACCGCCGCCAGCGAGATTGAGGTGGAGATGGAGCGCGATTAAATCGCAGCTGCTCTCCTGCCGGCGACGTCTTCAGCCATCGCTGCTGCTCCGGTGAGCTTCCACCCGACACCAGCGTTGCAGCGCCGCGACTTCCCTCTGTCGCCGCACCCTCCGTCCGCACGCTCTGGCAGTCGAGCCAGTAAGGAACGCCGGAGCGCCCCCAACCGCAGACGCCGAGAACGATTCAGCCACAGAACAGCAGTGCAGTGCTAGAGGGTGCCTCGAAACAGATCTGAGCCTTGCTCTGTCACACCGAACGCGGCTGTCCTTCACCGGACGCGGTGGTGTTACGTCGGACAGCAGTCCCGGTGCCGGGCGACCAGCGGGAGCCCGGAAAGTCTGAATACAACGATTTGTTCCCGTTCTTCGTGTTCTTCATTTCGTTCTCCATAATTACAGATTACAACAGGAAAAACGAATACAATTCGAAAATCTAATCTAACCACGGATTTTCTCGTGGTAGAAAAACAATTACAACGTCAAAACGACGTATCCCACGAAGAACAACAGCAGTAAAAACAACGCACATTATTAATCGTACATAAATTAATAATAGAGCCAAGAAATTAATCCTGGGCTTTGATACCAATTGAAGGAATATTAAACTGAATTAACGTTCCACTTTGCCCGATGATCGTCTCTTGGTTATTATTAATTTACCATACAACGATTAATCCTAACATGCTCCTATGAATTTAACAGCTGCACACAGGTGTTGGGTTTTACTTACTTGTGAATCGGATGCACAGATGATTGATGATCGTATCGAACAACTCCAGTTCTGATCTTCTAGACTGTATCCCGCTCTAGTCTCACCGTTGGATGGACAACGAACTGTGAGAAAACCCAAGCCAGAGAGTATCCCACGTTTCCTGCGCCTTCCTCAGTTCTCAAACCCTAATTAATTATCAGTGTATATTTCCTGAGAGCTGACAGCTGTATTTAAATAAATTAAATACGTGTGGGGCGCAGATTAAGGTGTGTGGGGCGTTCTCTGCTTATTTCTGGGCTAGGAGACTTTGGGCCAGTCCAGGGACCAAATACAAGGAATAAAGATGGGCCTCAAATAAATTAATTTATCTATGGTCAGCCCAGACCATAATTAATTTATAAATATTAGTTCATTCCACTAGAGAACCAATATTGACTTACCCCTTTATTACCGGTGATGAGTCGGGGCTTGTATTTAGACTTATTAAATTCTCGTATTTAAAATATCCGACATCCATCAATTAATTAGAGCTCTGACAGCCTAAATTAATTAATCTCTTCGTAATCCTTAAGCAGTACCACTCAAACCTTATTATTGCACCTGAACTTAATCAACCTGCAGGGTTTAGTGCAATAAACATTATTGAGCTCCTTAAGGGGATGTCATTATCCTATACGGATACGAGTACCAATACAGATAATCAGATATCATATATTAACTGCTATCACCCAAGATACAGAGTACTCAAGTTACTATATAACTCTCGCTCATAGTAAGTCAAAGTGATAGACAAATCAACATATATATCTGACATCTTATTAGTATTGAGATCTTATAAGTCACCGAGATCTCTAATTCTTCACTTAGGTCAGATAGAAGAATATATCTCACTGTGGTCCTATCAATACGTATTACGTACCAGTATAGATAAGTAGTCAAGACAAACTACTTCCATCTATACCGCAACCTAAACCAATAACTTGTCGTAGAGTTATTTCGGTTGTGATCATATTATATCTCTTAAGGTTAATCCAATTATATGGTCTTCTGTGATCTACAACACACCATATAATCTACTTATATAGAGATAAAGAACATACATATGCAATCATGAACCCAATCAGATAGGAGATTAAAAGTGAAAACAGGAATCATTGTATACAAGCATAAAACGTTCTTGCTTTCAGTATACAAATCCAACACCCCCCTGTCTTCACCTCTATCTATTGGTCGCCGCCGGCCTTTAGGAGGTTAAAAGCTAATACGGATGGGTCGGCTGTCGATGCCCTGGGGCGCATTTGTGTCGGTGGTGTTTTTAGAGATTGGAGAGGCTTTGAACGTGGCTACTTTCATGTCGAAGGGGGGAACAATTTTGCTTTTGAAGCTGAGCTGCTTGGTATTATCTCCGCGATCGATTTTGCCTATACGAGCGGTTGGAGGAAGGGGTGGTTTGAGGCGGACTCTTCATATGTCGTTCACATTCTTTCCACCAAATCACGTCATATTCCTTGGCGTTTTGCGGCTATTTGGAATCGCGCCCATGGGCTCCTTAAGCAAATGGATTTTCGGATTTCACACATTTTCCGGGAAGGTAATGCCCCTGCTGACATTATAGCGAGCCCTCATACGCCGGTGGGATTCTAGACTCACAGTGTTGAGTTGATTCGTGAGGCGGGATTTATCTATTCATAGCTATGTCTGACAAAAGTATTGAGCTTGTTCTCAGGTTTGGCAGCAAGGTTAGTGGAGGGATGCTTTTATGGGTTTGGGGAGGCTTCGTTTCTTCTTGGTGTTTAGACGTGTACTCTTTTTTCCCTTTACGATTTTTTCCTTCGGGTTTACTGTAAAGAGGTTTTAACGAGGCTCGGCCCTCAATCTGCGTTTTGTGCTTTCAAGGGTTTTTTAGGTTTTTTATTTATTTTTTCTTTAATAATAGACGTATTTTAATATATAACAGAGGTAAAATAGGCAATCCACAAGTTGTGCCTTAGACTGCCTTATGCTCTTTTCTGTTAGTATAGATTATCCAATCCAGACAACAAATAAGGAATTCAATTAATTGAATTCATTTCTAACTTCCAAAAATGTCCAACCAAACATGGACTTAATATGTTTCGCTTTATAGAATTAATTACTAGATTGATTCTTCATTTTGTTTGTAACAAATAGTTTTCTAGATGGCAAGTTATGATTTTGTCTAATCTATATAATATACTCCATTCGTTCCATAAAAATATGCATAGTTTTCACTTTTCGTCCGTCCCATAAAAACATACCCGTGCCGTCCCATGCTATGCATGTTTTTATGAGACGGTGGGGGGTAGAAAAGAGGATTTTTTTCCCCCTCAAACTTTTTCCTTCATTTTTCTCTCTTTTTTGACTAATTTTCATTATTTTTTTCTCTATTTTTTTCTTTAATTTTTTTTTTCTCAACATCATCAAATTTAATACTTGAAAAAAATACTTAATATACTACATCTTAAATTTAAGTCCGTGAGAAGATCTTTAATACGGTATAAAAAATCATCAAAAATGAATTTAAAGTGAAAATTATGAAAAAATTAAAATTAAAAATATTTTATTTTTTATATATTCCTTAACATTTTCAACTTTTTATTTATATTTGTGTATGAAAATATTAATTTATTCATTATGACACTTGATAATAATAATAATAATAATAATAATAATAATAATAATAATAATAATAATAATAATAATAATAATAATAATAATAATAATAATAATAATAATAATAATAATAATAATAATGTGCAATGTCAATTTTTCATTATCAAATAATTTAAATTTATTTAATAACTATATCATTATACTTTATACAAAGTTGAAAATATACGTTTCAAATTCAAGATTTTATTGAGTAATTGTTGTGGATTATTTTATTATTAAAATATTTTATTATTTATATTTTAATTTTATTTAATACTAATTTTCTATTATTTAAACATGTCATTTAATTTCGATGTTCGTCGTGCATTGCACGAATGGACGTACTAATTTATGCAAATACGGCTGTTGAGAGTCCAAACATATGATAAAACATAACAAAATCATACCTGACGAATACGTGAACTTGAAATAAAATGAAAATAGAAGGGAAATAGAAATAGTATATAGTTATGAAACTTGAAATACAAAATATGAGAAATATATTTACCCCCTCTCTGTTTTTTGGTCCAAGAGGGGAAAGTCTACCCTGCACTAAGTTTTTTACACTCCTATACTAAGATTATGACACTTGGACACTCTCTTTTTCAAATTTTTTTTGCAATTTCGACTTTGACCCCTTAAAAATCTTTATTTATATTAATAACCCCTACATTTATCAAAAGGAATGCAGAAAAACTGGGTTTTTACTCTGAAAACTTTTCTATAATTTCTAAATCTAATGCACCCCGCGCTTCGCTTAAAATGGTATCAGAGCGGGTTTTAATTGAGGAATTATATTATATTTATTTTATTTTATGATTCTACCTTTGGGATTAACCTATTTGGGAGGAGACTCCATAAAAACTATGGATCCGGACGAATGTCCGAGATGTCTTGTTTACAGGATTTCTCTCCAATCTTTGGAGAGAGATAACAGTCGCCTATTAGGCGAATTACGATGGTATTGGAGAGCACTCATGCTCAACATCAACAACGACGAGGAAGATGTTCGTGAAATCATTACGAACATCCAGGAGCATCTTGATGCTCTATTAAGTAATGCCATGGCTAGAGCGGCTAATAGGCGAGCCAGAGACAACCTCCATCAACAATATCATACTTGATGGAACCAAAAAACAAGGCAGGAGTAGCTTATCCAAGCTACCACAAGATCGAGCCAGACTCTTCCGAGAATGTCAACCTGCGGGAGATTCAAAAAATGGTGGAATATTACGGCAACAAGCTGTATGAGCTACCGATGGAGATGAGCAAAATATCACTCAAACAAGAGGAAATACTAACCCTCTTGCGTGATATCCAGAAAAGAGTGGAGGAGATCGAAAGGCGAAAACCATGTTCCAGAAAAATTCGGAATCAATGGTCCAAAGACCCAACGTATCTACCTCTATTTGATGCAGCACCTAAGAAGTTGCAGCCAAAGGACATAATCCGAATCATGAAAGGCAAATATCATGAATAGCCTTGATAGAATCGGATTAGAAGATCTACAGGAGTTAGCAGAATCTTTTGCTAACCTCAATATGGTTGATCTAAAGATGAATCAAGGAGATGAGGTGCCCAAAACCGAGCCTCAAGAAGGAGAACCGTCAAAGAAGGGAGCGGCTCAAGAAGATACAAGCCAATTCCAACGAACCAGACGACGGAGGCCTCAGATGCAGGACACTCCTGTAGGAAAGGTCACATTAGAACCAATCCATCCATATGGATTGATTCTCAACCTCGACGAAGCCAGTTTCAAAGATTGGGAGGGTCTCATCGACGAATGGGCTTCATCATTAAATGTCGTGATTGCCACAATAGATTACGACAAAAAAGAATTTGCCAGAATCTTCGAAGCTAGCTTGGTAGGAATGGCAAAACAATACTGGGATAAAATTGAGGTCTCAGCAAGGGAAGAAATGTTTAGTAGCTCGTCAATTTATGAAATCATTAAAGAGACTACTAAACAAATTAAAATCCATTTCTTGGGAATGGGTTTTTTCGAAGGATCTGCGGAGGAGAAGCGCAAGAAATATCAACAGGCTCTTTACAATCTGAGATTGATGGTGCTAGAGCCAAAAGCTCTTGATGAATTTCTGCGCCTGTACACCCTATATGTCCATATGGGGGTGGTGGATGATCAGAAGCCATGGACCTCTTTTTTCCAAAGTTTCCAAGTCCATGGAGGGAGATGCTCATCAATGAGTATGTTTCACCAGGAGGATATCCACTTGACAGCGCTTCAAGAAGGATGTCTTATGTCCACAAGAAGCTGTCCGAATGGTGCCAGAAGGCAGCGGACCAGAGGAATCTCAAGAGATTGAGGAGACTCAACAAAAAATCCCCATTGATATGCAACAACATTGATCTTCCAACAGAGATTGGTGCTGAGCTGTTGTATCAAAGGAAAAGCAGAAAGAAACATAGGTACCAACCCTATGAAAGAAAGTCCAGAAGGAGTTCTTGGAAGCCAAGAACTATGTGGACCAGACAGAAGGCACGCTCCTATAAATCAGGCCAACGGAGCGGACCATCAAGAAACCGATTCTCAAATCAAAAGAGAATCCCGGCGAGAAAAACTTTCAGACGTACTCAGGCCAAAGCAAATGAAAGTTTCAAAGATTGCAACTGCTGGACGTGCGGTGCAAAGGGGCATATCTCTACCAATTGTCCTGACAACGAGAAAAGAGGGATAAAGAAATTCGAATCAACACAGGATATCGAAGATGCTCTCTATTACCAGAAATTGATACCCGTGTATCAATTTGAAGATATATCCTCTGATGAGAGTATATATGAGCAAGAAGAGGTCTTTAGTTCGGATGATTCGGAGATGACCGATGGAACAATCGGAGACGAGTCAGACTAAAGAAGAACACGAGGTCCACCATACCCAGAAGGAGGATCAGAGTGGATTTACCAGCCATTTTCTGATTCTACAAGAGGAGGTGGTGAAAAAGCTCGTGAAAAAACTCAAGAAGGAAACCGATGAGGTACAAACATACCAAGGGTTTTCCAATGGAAGATTGAATCGAGTTTTATATAGCTTGATTCCATCCAAAAGGAAGCATCATGTCTATTTTGGCGTTACAAACCGAGAAATGGCGCTTCCAATTGAGATTACAAGCAATCAGGTGGAAATCCAGCTGGTTCCAGCCGAAGAAATAAGGCAGGATCTTAAGAAAATGAAGCCAGAAGTCGCAAGCACGATGAAATGGATTCATATTGGAGCAATTCAGTTGGTAATCAAATCTCCCCTCTTCCCAGGGACAGACCAACCAATTGACGTCGCACTTTGCGACAAAAAGATCAAAGATGCCAGAGGATCAGTTCTTGGAGCTTTTTCAGGCAATCTCTATGCCAAGAAGATTATAACCGAATTTTACCCACAAATCGCTTATAATCTGCAAGATTCATCCTTCAGCCGAGCCCTGACTCTCTATCAGGACTATAAAAAGAAGGAGTATATGACAGATGGAAATAGGCCATACTCATTGACTTATCAAGTCTCGTATGCCTTATCAAATTCCCATCACACGGAGTTATTTCTGGGAAAAAAATTTATTGAAATTCCAGAAATATTCAAGGAGGTAGCCAAAGCAGCCAATCCAAACCGAGTAGAGATTCCCCAGATCGGAGAAATCGACATCGACGTTGGAGACAAACCGGTGCTTAGCCATACCCAGAGTCTCAGATTGGGGGCACCAAGGCTATCATTCCAGGGAAATAGGCTAACTTCAGGGCCTATTACAAGAAGTTTCTCTCAGTCATACGAGAGAAGGACGATTCAGGAAAAGCCAGTTCCAGACATGAGGGTCAAGCTCAAATGTCCCGAGGGATGGAGACAGGTATCCACAAGATTTGATACAACAAACAGGGAAAACAGGTTTCCTTGTAGTTCGTTGTATTATTTGGCAAATCCAGGAGACAACCGATACATCGGAACTCTGGAGGTTGGAGGTTTTGAAATTCAGACCGAAGGCCAAGCCGGACAGGAAGCGGACGTCCTGATCTTAGGACGAGATTTCCTTGATAAATATAAACCATGGTCATGGAAATCAGGAGGAATGGAGATCACAATTGGACGCCAAAGATTGATGATCCAATGACAAGTTCATTCTCGATATACATCTCTGTAGGGATGTTATATGAGAAATTCAAAGCAGAATATTTTGCTGCCTATGTGGATTCAGGAGCAGGAATCTGTACAGCAAAACGAGGAGTCTTTCCAGCAGAAGTGGAGGAAGATCTACCTCGAATTGCAGGAAGGGATTTCTCCAAAAAGATTTTGCTTCTATCAAAAGGAGTAAAACAAACGGAAATATTGATCGGCGGAGCAGGACAGACACCTTGGTACAAGGTCAAAACTCCACCAATTTATTTCCATGATACCGGAGCAGATATATTATTCGGAAATAATTTTCTGCAAAGCTTCAAGCGGTACATACAAGATAATGAAGCCAGGAGGCTAGTGTTCACAACCAATTGTGATCACAAGATCATTGTGCAAAGGCTCAATGGAGCTTTTCATCGCTCGATGCCAATCAAATTTCGCAACAAGCGTGGTGATGATGGCAGACTCCGGAGACCCCAAATGAAGGATCAAAGGAGATTCGGAGAAGTTTTGCTCAAATGCAGAACTGAGGGATTCCCAGATCTCTCCAAGGAAGAAACTCAAATCCTCAAAGTATCCCTGATATCACCCAAAGATATCAAGGAAGAAGAACAGGTGTCCATTGCCGACGTCAAAAGGAGAATCCAGAAGTGTTACCACGAGGATCCTTTGGCATGGTGGGACAAGAACCAGCTCAGAGCAGCCTTGAAAGTAAAAACTGGAAAGGAGCATGAGTTCGTAAGGTTCAGACCTATCCTGATGAACCCTCGAGATCAACAGGATATGATGAGTATAATCAAGGAACACCTTGATTTGAAATTGATTGAAGAAGGAAGATCACCCTACAACAGTCCTGGATTTCTGGTAAGAAATCATGGGGAAGATCAAGCGAGGAAAGCCAAGATTGGTTATTAATTATAAAGGGATTAATGACATTCTTGAGTTTGACGGATACTTCATCCCAAGTAGAGAACACCTCATCAACTGCATCAGAAGTGCAAGGGTATTCTCAAAGTTCGATTGCAAATCAGGCTTCTACCAGATTCGCATGGAGGAAGGGAGTAAGAAGTTTACAGCCTTCTCAACTCCACAGGGACATTATGTCTGAAATGTCATGCCAATGGGGTTAGCTAACGCACCTCAGATATTCCAAAGGAAGATGGATAATCTCTTCAAAGATTATTCTTCGTTTATGTTTGTTTATATTGATGACATTCTTATTGCATCAAAGAACATTCATGAACATGTCAGGCATCTGGAGATATTTGCGGATGTTTGTCAAAAAGAAGGACTGGTGCTGTCAGAAAAGAAGGCAGTCATAGCCACCCAGAAGATGGAGTTCCTGGGGATCGAAATCGATGAATCCGGGATAATTCTACAAGATCATATTGTGGAAAAGGTCCAGGGATTTCCGGAGGATCTTAAGGAAAAGAAGCAGCTCCAAAGTTTTCTCGGAGTTGTTAACTTTGCAGGAATGTTTATCAAAAATCTTGCAGAGCACCGGAAAATCTTTAGTCCATTACTAAAGAAAGATGTTCCATTCATATGGAAAGAGGAACATCGAGAGGGTATGAAAAAGTTGAAAGAGATTTGCAAAAATCTCCCGAAACTTTCAATACCACAAGATGAGGATGACCTGGTCCTCTATACAGACGCAAGTGATTTCTGGTGGGCAGCCGTGCTCACAAAGATCACCCCTAATGGAGAAGAACCTTGCAGATATTGTAGCGGTCTTTTCTCCAACGACGAAGCTGTGCGATGGCACATCAACGAAAAGGAATTCTTTGCAGTGCGAAAGGCGTTTAAAAAATGGCCGCTTTTCTTACTTGCTAAAAAATTCGTTTTGAAAGTAGATAACACTAACGTTAAAGCTTTCTTAACCAAAAAGATTGAATCTAAGCCTGAAAAGGCTAGATTGCTTAGATGGCAAGCAGAATGCCAATATTATGATTATGATATTGTCATCTTGAAATCTGATCAAAATGTTCTTGCAGATTTCCTTACAAGGGATGGAACTCCCTGAGGTGGAGGCCATCGAGGCAAAACAGGCGCAGCTCTTTGAAAGCTTAGAGTTGCTACAAAAGGAATGGCAAAAGTGTGTACTACACACTAAACAAGCGGGGAAGATACAGGCGGCTGATGAAGCCCAAGTATCTAACCAAATTGATGCCTGCTTCATGAAGATGTTCAATCTTCAAGAAGCAATCAACAAGCCGCTCTTGCGCGCTATCCGAGACGATCGGATTAAAGCAATGCTTTCCGTACAGGGCAGATTACCTGTAGCAGGGGATTCAAGTACCCCTAGCCCAAGTCCTGAGAAGATGGCTTCACAGCCGGATGCTCAAGGAAAAAATGTTGTTAAGGAGTCACATCCTGAATCAACATGTCAACCCTCCACCTCTGGGGTAAAAGAGGAAGAGATCAATCTTAGGCCCATGACAAACCAAGTTAAGGTTGATACTGATTTTATTGAAATTTCTCCTTCTTGGCAGATGTATCAAGACAGGTGGGAGAAACTTCTCACAAGGAAGGGCATTAATCCGGGAAATTGCCGGGTTGATGTTGCAGGCAAGTATCCACGAGTTTGGACAACCCCAGGTGCCAATCCAAACGATGTCAAGGAATGGTATGAGTTCGGGGCGTTAGCCTCAGTTTATACCACCTCTCCAGCCTTCACCGAGATCAAGGGTCTACCCAAATGGATCCAAAAGACGGTGTTCGATGCATGGGAGAACAACGAGTCCCTCAAACGGGGAGATGTTCTGAAATTGTACTTTTTCAGTGCAGCGCCAGAGCCAGTTGGAAAGGAATCTGTGAAGCTTTCCACTTCATCAAGCTGCGGAGACCTGATACGGGAGCTCTGAACAGAATCAAAGTTCCCGACTTCCAGGCCTCAATCGTCTCAACATTCAAGGAGGATCAAATCTCCACCAGACGAGCATGGGGTCTATGGGTCTGTCTCACAGAGATGGACAAAATGAAGTCCAGATTCAAGTTCTACCAGAGCTCAGATCTGGGAACGTTCCTGGTTAACACTATGACAGGAACTACAACCCCTTTTGCCGAAAAATCTTTCGAGAATAAACGGCAAATGATATGGGAAAACAAGATAGCGGGGAGCAAAGATACTCGTCGCAAATTTTGCAACATGGCTCATCTGGGCCATTGGATCGAGAAAGTCTGCGACCAATGTTCAACGCAGAAGGAGCCAGAGTTCGGCAAAGGATTCTTCCCGAAGCCTGACAGAAGGAGGTTCCGGTCTGATGAACATGACGAGCATCAGACTCCAAAGGGAAGAAACCCTCGGGCACCAAAAAAGTAAGGTGGCCGACAAAGCAAAGTGAATCATGTGATTCACAGCAAGGATCGCACCCACTAAAGAAATGACAAAAGTGGGTGGAATGACAGGAGAACCACTCACCAAACGCTCCAGGACAAACTTGAGTGGAAGGGAAAAGTAGCCGGCCCCTACCAGCATTATCACAAAGCGATAAAGCAAGGGTCCAGCACCATGTGATAACACTAACTAGTGTCGGCAATTATGGCCGACAAAAGAAGGTGGAAGTCACATTCAAGAAAGCTGGCCACAAAGAAAGCATCCGAGGCCAACAACCAAGCAATAATAGAGGGGATCAAACCTCTATATAAACTCAAGCTCTGGAGAGAAGAGATCATCGAAAAACCTCCACACTTCTCACACAACACACTCTCTCTTCAGAACCTATCTCTGTATTTTAAATTTAGTTTTCAAAGTTTTTTTTTAGTTTTAGTTTCTTTTATTTTATGTATACAAGAATTAGCTACTATGAGTAGCTAAAACAGGTTAGTCTCCTCCCTTAGGGAGATTGTTATGAAATAAGATAAATATTTTATAATTCCTCTTTTAACGTTTTGAATCTTGCCCAAATTTCCGGTTTAGTAAATATTTTTCTTTTATATTATCAACAAAGTATTAAGCCGGCACTTAGTGAAGGAGGAATGTTGCAACCATCTCTTGCGAGTGTGTGGTTGGTGCGTGCCAGGTGGGCAGACGAGCCGTAAAATGCAACAAGACTGACTCCTGAAGAAGACCAGTCGACAAAGGTATAATGTTGATTTTATTTAAGAATTATTTTGAAGTTGTACGGAAACATGTTGGGCCATAATTTGTTAATTGCATGATTTTAATTATAGAAAAGCTGTTGGGTTTTTCTGTCCTGTTTAAAACTCGAAGAGGGGATGTTGATATATATAAGCATTAATGAGGGATCAATTTGATATTTCATAATTTTGGGAAAAGGAATGCCCACTTGTCATCATCTTATGATGGGAAGTGTAAAAAACTTGGCGTAGCATAGACACTCCCGTCCAAGAGGGGGGGGGGGGTTTGTTCGTGATGGCAGAGCAGGGCTGTGCGCTGTCCAGCCCAGAGAATCTTATAAAAGCATAAGACTACATTCAAATTTCCCCTCTACACTGTGGCTTCTGGAATAATTAAATAGAGGGACATTATCATTTCATAAAGAACAAAAAAAAGGGATTCTACAGGAAAATGCACGCTTCAATTTTAATTTTTTCTTGCAATGCAACATTCCTACAAATAACCTAAACTATTTGTATATCCTCTCCACAAACTCAATTTCTTTTTTCATCAATCAAAAAACCATTTATTTGTTTTCTCATTCCAATAAAATTAATGATGCATCGTCTCTAAGATTCTTTAGCATCACCATCCATGACTATGATCATGCATACGAAATATGCCACGGCCTAAGCTAGTAGTGTCATTTTTTACCTTCCTAACAAGCATTGAGAAAATATGTGTAATGCCAAGAAGCAACACAAGTAATTACTACTAGATAAATAGAGATTGGAGTTGACACAAAAGAGCCATATAATTACTAGATAAATCTCTCATCAGAGTTTTTAATAACCTAGGCATGCAGTTGAACATACCATACCAATATATATAGTGAAAAGCATGCATCTACTTCCCCATGCTGAGCGCAGAAATCTGGTCCATGATGTTCGACACAACCTCCTTGGACTCATTGAGCAGCCTTATACTATTCTTCAACCTCTCCTTCTTCTCAGCAACACCGGGAGACTCCTCCAGCATCTTCTCCAGCCCATTCCCCTGCGCTCCTACAATCTCGTTTATAATCTCGGCCTCCATGTCCCTGTTTATGAGGTTCTGAATGGTGAAGAGCAGATGCAGCGCCATGAAGTCCACCATCCTCCGCAGCACGATCTTCCAATACGCGGTGAGCCTCATCTTGATGTCGAATGCCTCCTGCACCACAACCCCTAGGCTCCTCAAGTGCCCCACCTCCACCACTCCGAATCCCTCCATGTTGAGCCTCGGAGCCCTGTTGGGGTCCCCGAGGATCTCCTTGAACTCCTTCTGGTGAGACATGAGCTTGTTCCACGAGGCGGAGTAGTCGGGGTGGCAGGTGTAGTCGCTTACCTTCTCCATCTCCACCATGTCAGTCACCCAAGCCACCGACTTGTGCTTGTTGGTAGCCACCAGATTCTGCGCCGCCTTTCTCGTGGAGGAGAGCAGCTGCGGGTAGTTCTCCGCTTTCTGCATCAGCACAGCAACCACCACCTTCTCGATGTAGCTCCACATCTTGTCCAAGAATTCAACTGGTGCCAGTGATAAGGCATTCACCTTTCCCTGAAACAGAGTCATGAAAGCAGCCCTGGGTAGAAAATTAGGCAAACCTATGGATTTGCTCTCCTCCAAAACGCTCATCTCCTTAACAAGGAAGGCAACCTTGGGCTCTTCCGCACCGCCCAGAGATTGCAAATCCTGAAGGTTTTCAACACATGGCTATTAGATTAACATGTTAATCATTACACCAAACAATTTTAGCCGATTTTGTGAATTCTACCTGAGAATATTGGTTGAGCATCTCCGTGAGCCTAGCCGTGCAGTGCATCTCTTTGTCGTTTGGGTACTCGTTGAATTCGCCCCTCAGCATGATCTTCCTGAGCGACTCCTTGGCGGCGCCGAGCACGTGCATGAACGCCGTCATAGCTTCGGCCACGTTGGTCATGTTCCGCGGCAGCTTGTTCAGATCCTCCACGTTCGACGACAGCTTCTCGTTGATCTTCCTCACGATTTCCGGCAGGCATTTGACGATGATCTTTGCCTGCACCTGAACCAGCTTGTGCGCGAGGATGGGGACTCCGACCATGGACTTGCTGATCTTGGAGAGCTGAGGATGCGTGTGGAAAAGAGCAGCCTCCTCAGCACGTGCCTCTTCATATGACTCTTCACCGATGCGGTTCCTCACGCAGATGTAACCGAGGCCGATGTTGACGTCGTCGGACGTCACCTTCTCGAGGAGACCCTCCGGCGATCTATCCGCTTTGGTGACGACGGCGAGAGTCCGCTGCCCTGTTTTGTCGACGCGCTGAGACATCCTGATGGACTCGCACGTGGAGAAATCCACGCTTGCCGATAACACATTCAAAATGATGCTCTCCTCCGGCGTGATGTACTCCATTATTATACCGGAAACCTGCTCGTAGATGTCTTCCGGCTGGCCGTGAACCGGAACTCGAGTGATTCCGGGGAGATCGACCATGGTGAGATCGGGTACGCCTCTCTTCTTCACGACCAGAGTGAGGGGATGATTGGAGATGCCCTTACCCTGGCCGGCGATCTCGTCGGTGGCCACAACAATGGCGTGGGCGATGTGATCCTCATCAGTGGGGACTACTTTTCCGTTGAACTCCAAGAAGAGCTCCGGTTGAGGATTCTGATGATTTTGAAGCCTCATAATGAGAGGGACTCTCGTACAGATGCCTTGCCCTCTTGGGAGACTAATTCCGGCGAGGGATTCGAGGACGCTTGATTTTCCCGACGACTGATCGCCGACGACGACGATGGTCGGAAGCTGGATGCCTTCCTGCGTGATTTTAAGGTGGCGGAGCCTGTCCACGGCGTCGAGCAGTGGGCGGATCCTGTCGTTGTACGACGACACGAGCGGGGCGGAGGAGGCTGTTCCACCACCACCATTGATGCTCACCAGAGCCAAACTTTGCTTAGATTCGTCTGGCTCTTGTTGGCGATGGTGTTCGCGTATCTTCATCGAGGGCAACGGCTCTACTAATGTAGATGATGACATTTCGTGTGGAATGGAGAAGTTTGCTGATAGGCAACTGCTTTTTATGGCCTTCGTCTGTGACCAAGGACGTGATTTCGTGGGATATTCAACGTCAGTTTAAATTTTTTAACACATCAACTCTATACATATCCCTAAGTTACCAGTCACATCATCCAACTATCTAACATTTTTAATAGTATTAATCTCTTTTTTCTTTCGGATCTATATCTATAATATATAAAAAACTAGTACGTTCACCCGTGCGATGCACGGCGAGTATTAAAATTAAACGATATATTTAAATAAATAAATAAATATAAATATTAAATAGTTTACAGAATATAAGCAAATCTATATCTATACATAATATAATTGAGAAAAACTTATGTAAGTAAATATTAAAATTCGTATAAAGACAACTAATTATTTATCTACAAATTTATATTAGAATTAATACAAATTGAATTTTTAAACATATATTTTAACATTAAAGAGATCTAAATTAAATCAAAATGATTTCATTCTCTTTAGTTTCATTAAAAACTACTATCTCCGTCCCTAAAAAGTTTGCCATAATTTTCTTTTTGAGGTGTCCCTCAAAAGTTTGCTCCAATCTCTTTACTTTCTATTTTTATACATGGTTTCACCATCAATTTTACAATTACAATCATTTAAAACTCATGTCGCTTCCCTTGGGGCAAATTTTTGAGGGATGGGGGGAGTATTATATATATAGATATCTAACAAAATATAGAAAATACAATAAAATTAATATAAAAACTAAATAAATAAATAACACAATGTTCAGCATTGAATGGAAGACAAAGAGAGAAAATTTTACTTTTAAACTTATGAATGGTGAAATAATATTTTGTTGGTAGATGATCTTATTTGATTCTATATAAAAAAAATTATATTATACTCTCTCCCTCCCACTTCAATTGGCACTTTTACTTTGGGCACGGAGATTAAGAATAAAGGGTTGGGTGTGTAAAGTGGACGGAGACCATTTGTTTAATGTGTGTAGAGAAGATAGGGACTACATGCTATTTTTGAAAAGTGCCAATTGAAGTGGGACAAATAAAAAAGGTAAGTGTGTCAATTGAAGTGGGACGGAGGGAGTATATTTTTCTTTTCATAAAAAAATATTCAATATACATCTTAAATTAAATACAATGACAAAATCTCTAATTTGGTGTAAAATAATTTAAAATAAATTATGAATGAATAAGTTATAATTATTTAAAATTTCAAAATAAATTATTATAAAAAAAATAAAAGAAAAAATAATATAGTAGTATGTTTAACATTAATGAGAGAGGAAAATTGAGATTAAAAAAAATATTTACTCTGAAACTTTAAATAATCATAGATTGTTCAAAATCTATTTTCAATTATCTTTTTCTCAAATTAAATATTTTGTCATAAGCTTTAATTTAAGATCTATATTGAAAAAAATTATGAAACAAATTTGACTATTGTTAATAAATAAATAAAGAGTGAAACAGCATTCTTTTGGAAGTGCTCTAGTCTATTATATATTAAGAATAATATATTATAGAATAATGTATATGAATAGAATTTTTTATTTTTTTTGTAAACATTAGAACTATTTTTAATCAACTATAATGAAAGATGGTCTTGATTAAAACAGTAAATAAAAGGACGGACTGCGAAGGTCCTTCGCTGATTCGTGCTAGATTAATTATTGGACGAGACGTCCTTCTTCTACTATGATTGGTGGCGGGAAAAAGCAGCATTACCAAAGACAAGAGAAAGAAAACCACTCTCCTTAAGGAATTTATGGGCCCCGTACCCCTAAAGCATTATTATTATTATTATTATTATTATTATTATTATTATTATTATTATTATTATTATTATTATTGTTGTTGTTGGTGTTGTTATTGTTGTTGTTGTTATTGTTGTTGTTGTTGTTGTTTTTATTATTATTATTATTATTATTATTATTATTATTATTGTTATTATTATTATTATTATTATTATTATTATTCTTATTATTATTCTTATTCTTATTATTATTATTATCCTTATTATTATTATCCTTATTATTATTCTTATTGTTATTATTATTGTTGTTATTATTATTATTATTATTATTATTATTATTATTATTATTATTATTATTATTGTTGTTGTTGTTGTTGTTGTTGTTGTTATTATTGTTGTTATTATTATTATTATTATTATTGTTATTATTATTATTATTATCCTTATTATTTTTGTAATACCCCGATTTTTCTTAATAGGATTACATGAGAATATTTGAATTTAGAATATTATTTATAAGTCTTTATTGGGCTGGATTTATTTATTTTTGTTTATAAGGCCCGATTCTTTCAATCAAGCCAGCCGAAGCAGATACATATCCTATTGCTACGTTTTAGAGGCATATATATATATATATTTTTTTTACAAGAAGCATAAGTATTGAAAGCAGTCACTTGAGCAGCAGAGTTTGCTACAGTTACACATATTTTTTTTAAGGTGAGAAATGCAGAAACTTGGATGGAAATTGATACATATCTTCTTCTATTAATTCAATGGAAATGGGTCTTCCACGTCTTCTTCTTCCTGCCAATTTCCTCTATAAATTTCAGCCATTCTCGCCCATTCGATCACGCACAAAGCAGCTTAACTCTTCACCCAACACACAACTCATATCTGCAAAATATCGAACCAATTCATCACAGCTCAAATCTGCTACCTCCTGCAAAATAGCAAAGAGAGTTGTAATCCTCTTTAAAGGTCCAACCTTTCACTTATATCAAGATTTTATAATCTTACCTCTTGTTATCAATAAAAGCTCTTGATTACAATACATTTTTTTTCCCCTGCAGATTCACATCATAGCAGAATTCTCATAAAGGTTTGCCTCCAGTTCACTTCCATTCTCAAACATACACTCATATTCATACGCCAAAGCATACTTCATAACCATTCTCCAGTTTACCCATAAGAGATAATTTACATATGCGAATAACAATCGAATCTTGTATATATGATTGTCATAGAGAGTAAATAGAATTGAAACAAGTGCACGTAATGACTACAGATTAATCGAACTTATCTGTTTTTCATGAGTGTGTTGTTGTGGGAATGGAGACGAGTCAGGGGAGGGGGAATCGGAGATGGCGGCAGCGACTTGTTAGATGCTGTTGTTCGCCGATCGAGAAAAAGGGAAACGACAACGGCAGCCCGTTGCCGGTTGACCCAGCGAGAGGGAGAAGCGAAGGCAGCGGTGCTGCTGTGGTCGCCACGGCGGCGCGGTTACTACTGTTGTCGCCCGCGTAACTGCTCACCGCGAGTAGAAAGCGAGGAGGGGAGACGAGATGGAGTCGGCGGCGGTGGCGGGCCTTTGCCGTTGACCGTCCAGCCAAGAGAAGGAGATGGGAGGGGGCAGATTTAGGGATTTTGGAATTTGGGGATTTCCTTTTGAGAGAAAGAAAGAGGGAGAGAGAGAGAGAGAGAGAGAGAGAGAGAGGCAAAATGGGGGGGAACAGAGAGAGGAGAGAGTGAGACGCGGTGCCGGAAGGAGATGGAGGTGGTCGACGGCGGCCGTAGCTGCCGGATTAAAGGAGGAGGCGGCTGTGAGAGAGAGCGGGGAGGATTAGGTGTGCTGATTTCTGTGTGTGCGTGTTAGGGGGGAGAGAGAGACGCCGAGATGGAGAAGGAGGCGACAGCCATAGCGTCGGCGTCGCAGCGTCTGCTCGCCGGAGAAAGAGGCGGCGGCGGCTGCAGATTTCAGAGGGAGAAAGAAGGAATGGAAAGTGAGAGCTGGGATAGAGAGAGAGAGACCGAAAGAGAAAAAGAAAGGAAGGGATGGGTTGAATTGGGCCCTTATTTTTGGGCTTCAGTTTTTTTTAAAATTGGGCCAGATGCATGAGAATTATTTGATTAAACTTGGGCTCATACTAAGAGATTTGGACTTAAGTTTTATTTTATTTTGATTAATTTGAGCCTTAGCTTGATTATTTATTCAAAGTTGCATAATAAATATTATTATGCATTAAGTATGAGATTTTAGATCTGTGATTATAGCATGAGTTTGCAAAAGAGTTCAAAAGTTTAAAGCTATACTTTTGCAATAAGTATTTTGAAATTGGGATTTAGTTAAGTTTAATGAGAAGTCGATTAATTACCGAACTAGGATTTAAGAATTTTATGGAAATGTTAGCAGAGACGATATTTTGAGGCCTATTAAGATTAGATTATCTTGTAGGTCCACTTGATAGAAGGCTTTAGCACTGATTTTACAAGAAGAGAATTGTGCAAGATTTATCTACAGGCTTGTTATCAAGGTGGGTTTTTATTTTCCAATGTATGTTTTGAGTTATTGAGCTCTAAATTGTTTTTATGCAAATGCAAATGAATGTCCATGTTAAAATGATTTTATCTCTCTATTGTTTAAAGTGCTCCTATATTCTCTAACGATCGGGTCCTAGCCGGCGTAGCGATTGGATCGCCCTGGTTAGGATTGTGTACACACAAGGGGGTATTGTGGGCTGCTCCCACTTGCCTCAGACTGTCAGACTTGGGCTGCTCCCATTTCTGAAACATGCATGGTAGTGGACCTCTGTGGGCTGCTCCCACAAGTTCACATAATAGGTGAAGCACCAGTAGAGAGAAGACTGAAAATGGATCCACAATTTATTTTATGTATGCATAGAATACTTTCAAATATTTCTATGTTATACTGTTCATAGCATGGATTATTCTTTTAATTTGGATTTTTCAAATGTTTTCAAATGGCTAAACCTACTGAGTATATTAGTACTCAGCCCTGCAATTGTTTTCAAAACCTTTTGCAGGTTGAGCGGCAGATGGTGACGTGCGAAGCTGAGGGAGGGTGTTGCTGTATTTCCAAATGAATGTCAAGAATAATTTCCGCTGCCATAGTATTCACTAAGATGGATATTATTTGAGATTAACTATTTTAATATGAACTCCTGATGTTATCGCTTTCCTAGCGATTATTCCTCTCATATATTATTCGCTTAGTACTAAATGTTATCTTTTTGTCTCAGACCTCCGAACTTTTGATCCTGGTTGGGAGAATTTCTATTTAAGTTGTCGTATTTATCATCCTTCAATTACGAAATTCCTTTATTATGAATGTGTCACCCAAATCTAAGAACATATCACCTATTATATTCAAGCTAAGTCTAGAAATTCCATTAAGTAGTACGTTTCCTATTCTCCCGGGAACGAGGGCTGTCACAGATGGTATCAGAGCAAAAGTTCTTGGCTCTGAGACCGCAAGTTCATTGATGTCGAGTCTAGGATATCATCTCTATACTTCTAAAAGTTTATACAACAACCCTCAGCTCGTCGTCACACTGCCCTCAACCAAGGTATGTTAATCAAGTTTTCAAAATGTTTACTAAAATGCATGCACCAAATGAATATGTTATAGAACATGTTAAGATTGAATATGCATTGAGATGGAACATGCATTATGATTGAACATGCATTGAGATGAACATGTATTGAGACTGAACATGCACAGAGACGGGACACGCATTGAGATTGAACAAGCACTGAGACAAAACATGCATTGAGACGGAACATGTATTGAGACTGAACATGCATTGAAACATAGCATGTATTGAAACTATAGACGCATTGAGGCTGAACATGCATTGAGACAGAATATACGAATTGAGACTGAACACGCAATAAGAATGGATGTGGTTTGAGATTGAATGCATTGATATGAATTTTGACTGAACATACACTGAAGCGGATCATGTATGGAGACGTCCGTACACTGAAACGCAACATGTATGGAACCTTAACATTTATTGAGACAAGACATGCATATGATCATGAATTTGAGATTGAAATATTTTATCATACAAAAGTATGTGCCCGACTTATTTTGAAATGAGGAAATGTTGCATAAATGATTAATATGCAATTTATTACCATGAGATGATTCAACCATTGCATGTTATTACATGTGAACCTAGAAAGGATATGATGACAGACTATAGTCGCTTAGTGAACTGATGAAGGATGTCTTTAGATTTCTATTTTTTATGACCAACGGATTTTAGAAGACATGAACAGATTAAGAATAGAAAGGACTATACAATGAAAGCACTGAACATAGAATGACAGAACATAGAAAGTATAGAACGGTAGAAGCGTAGAACATAGAAGAATAAGGCATAGAAAGTCGGAATACAAAAATTAGAATATCAAAGCACGATACATGAAAGGATGACTTGTAGACAGCCAACGATCGTTTCAGACAATAGAAGGATCCTTATGTCACCAGTATCACAGTTTTTTTTTATTAGAAAGAATGAAGAAGGAGTCCAACATTATTAATTGAATGCAGAATGGCTGGAGAAAGAGGAAGAGGGCCTAACCCTGAAGAACATGTGCCACTAATTATACCAGAGCGTAGTGTGGAAGAAAGATTTCGCAAGCATAATCCACCAACTTTTGATGGCCTCGGTGATCCTCTGGATACCGAGAGATGGGTAAGAGCTACTGAAAGGATACTCAACCATGTTGGCTGTGGGGATAGGGAGAAACTAACATGCGCAATTTTCCAACTTGTTGATGAGGCTGAATTCTGGTGGGAATCGGTGCGACGAACCTTGACCCCTGAGCAATGGGAGGCGTATACGTGGAACGATTTTAAGGAAAGATTGTATGAAAAGTATATCCCTGGATGCTATAGGAAGAAGAAACAGGATGAGTTTTGGAATTTAAGACAGGGAAATATGACAGTCACTGAGTACGACCGAATGTTTAACCAGCTTTCGCGATATGCTCCGCATCTAGTTGACACAGACGAGAAAAGTACGTGCAGACTAGAAGTCAAGTTTATTAGCCAAGGTATTTAAATTTCGAGGACGAAATTTTTTTAAGGGGGGAGGGTTGTAATACCCCGATTTTTCTTAATAGGATTACATGAGAATATTTGAATTTAGAATATTATTTATAAGTCTTTATTGGGCTGGATTTATTTATTTTTGTTTATAAGGCCCGATTCTTTCAATCAAGCCAGCCGAAGCAGATACATATCCTATTGCTACGTTTTAGAGGCATATATATATATATATTTTTTTTACAAGAAGCATAAGTATTGAAAGCAGTCACTTGAGCAGCAGAGTTTGCTACAGTTACACATATTTTTTTTAAGGTGAGAAATGCAGAAACTTGGATGGAAATTGATACATATCTTCTTCTATTAATTCAATGGAAATGGGTCTTCCACGTCTTCTTCTTCCTGCCAATTTCCTCTATAAATTTCAGCCATTCTCGCCCATTCGATCACGCACAAAGCAGCTTAACTCTTCACCCAACACACAACTCATATCTGCAAAATATCGAACCAATTCATCACAGCTCAAATCTGCTACCTCCTGCAAAATAGCAAAGAGAGTTGTAATCCTCTTTAAAGGTCCAACCTTTCACTTATATCAAGATTTTATAATCTTACCTCTTGTTATCAATAAAAGCTCTTGATTACAATACATTTTTTTTCCCCTGCAGATTCACATCATAGCAGAATTCTCATAAAGGTTTGCCTCCAGTTCACTTCCATTCTCAAACATACACTCATATTCATACGCCAAAGCATACTTCATAACCATTCTCCAGTTTACCCATAAGAGATAATTTACATATGCGAATAACAATCGAATCTTGTATATATGATTGTCATAGAGAGTAAATAGAATTGAAACAAGTGCACGTAATGACTACAGATTAATCGAACTTATCTGTTTTTCATGAGTGTGTTGTTGTGGGAATGGAGACGAGTCAGGGGAGGGGGAATCGGAGATGGCGGCAGCGACTTGTTAGATGCTGTTGTTCGCCGATCGAGAAAAAGGGAAACGACAACGGCAGCCCGTTGCCGGTTGACCCAGCGAGAGGGAGAAGCGAAGGCAGCGGTGCTGCTGTGGTCGCCACGGCGGCGCGGTTACTACTGTTGTCGCCCGCGTAACTGCTCACCGCGAGTAGAAAGCGAGGAGGGGAGACGAGATGGAGTCGGCGGCGGTGGCGGGCCTTTGCCGTTGACCGTCCAGCCAAGAGAAGGAGATGGGAGGGGGCAGATTTAGGGATTTTGGAATTTGGGGATTTCCTTTTGAGAGAAAGAAAGAGGGAGAGAGAGAGAGAGAGAGAGAGAGAGAGAGAGGCAAAATGGGGGGGAACAGAGAGAGGAGAGAGTGAGACGCGGTGCCGGAAGGAGATGGAGGTGGTCGACGGCGGCCGTAGCTGCCGGATTAAAGGAGGAGGCGGCTGTGAGAGAGAGCGGGGAGGATTAGGTGTGCTGATTTCTGTGTGTGCGTGTTAGGGGGGAGAGAGAGACGCCGAGATGGAGAAGGAGGCGACAGCCATAGCGTCGGCGTCGCAGCGTCTGCTCGCCGGAGAAAGAGGCGGCGGCGGCTGCAGATTTCAGAGGGAGAAAGAAGGAATGGAAAGTGAGAGCTGGGATAGAGAGAGAGAGACCGAAAGAGAAAAAGAAAGGAAGGGATGGGTTGAATTGGGCCCTTATTTTTGGGCTTCAGTTTTTTTTAAAATTGGGCCAGATGCATGAGAATTATTTGATTAAACTTGGGCTCATACTAAGAGATTTGGACTTAAGTTTTATTTTATTTTGATTAATTTGAGCCTTAGCTTGATTATTTATTCAAAGTTGCATAATAAATATTATTATGCATTAAGTATGAGATTTTAGATCTGTGATTATAGCATGAGTTTGCAAAAGAGTTCAAAAGTTTAAAGCTATACTTTTGCAATAAGTATTTTGAAATTGGGATTTAGTTAAGTTTAATGAGAAGTCGATTAATTACCGAACTAGGATTTAAGAATTTTATGGAAATGTTAGCAGAGACGATATTTTGAGGCCTATTAAGATTAGATTATCTTGTAGGTCCACTTGATAGAAGGCTTTAGCACTGATTTTACAAGAAGAGAATTGTGCAAGATTTATCTACAGGCTTGTTATCAAGGTGGGTTTTTATTTTCCAATGTATGTTTTGAGTTATTGAGCTCTAAATTGTTTTTATGCAAATGCAAATGAATGTCCATGTTAAAATGATTTTATCTCTCTATTGTTTAAAGTGCTCCTATATTCTCTAACGATCGGGTCCTAGCCGGCGTAGCGATTGGATCGCCCTGGTTAGGATTGTGTACACACAAGGGGGTATTGTGGGCTGCTCCCACTTGCCTCAGACTGTCAGACTTGGGCTGCTCCCATTTCTGAAACATGCATGGTAGTGGACCTCTGTGGGCTGCTCCCACAAGTTCACATAATAGGTGAAGCACCAGTAGAGAGAAGACTGAAAATGGATCCACAATTTATTTTATGTATGCATAGAATACTTTCAAATATTTCTATGTTATACTGTTCATAGCATGGATTATTCTTTTAATTTGGATTTTTCAAATGTTTTCAAATGGCTAAACCTACTGAGTATATTAGTACTCAGCCCTGCAATTGTTTTCAAAACCTTTTGCAGGTTGAGCGGCAGATGGTGACGTGCGAAGCTGAGGGAGGGTGTTGCTGTATTTCCAAATGAATGTCAAGAATAATTTCCGCTGCCATAGTATTCACTAAGATGGATATTATTTGAGATTAACTATTTTAATATGAACTCCTGATGTTATCGCTTTCCTAGCGATTATTCCTCTCATATATTATTCGCTTAGTACTAAATGTTATCTTTTTGTCTCAGACCTCCGAACTTTTGATCCTGGTTGGGAGAATTTCTATTTAAGTTGTCGTATTTATCATCCTTCAATTACGAAATTCCTTTATTATGAATGTGTCACCCAAATCTAAGAACATATCACCTATTATATTCAAGCTAAGTCTAGAAATTCCATTAAGTAGTACGTTTCCTATTCTCCCGGGAACGAGGGCTGTCACAATTTTTATTGTTATTGTTATTGTTGTTGTTATTATTATTATTATTTTTATTATTATTATTATTATTATTATTATTATTATTATTATTATTATTATTATCAAATTCCTAGTTAAAGATTAGTAAAAGTAATAACAATACATAAACACTACCCTTTTAGTCTTTTACACCACCTTTACATCATATCTTTCAGCTTTCTTAGTCTCCGTGTCAAACCCCAACTGGAAATTTATTTCGTGGACGGAGGGAGTAAATTAAAGGACGGACTGCGAAGGTCCTTCGCTGATTCGGGCTAGATTAATTATTGACCAAGACGTCCTTCTTCTACTCTAATTGGTGGCGGGAAAAAGCAGAATTGCCAAAGAGGAGAAAACCACACTCTTTAAGGAATTTATGGGCCCCCTACCCCAAAAGTAAAAGTAAAGGTAATATCCTGGAAATCACCTCCTTTGTAACAGACCTCATAAAATGCAGTAGCAAACTTCTCCATCCCACTACACAACACAGGCAATGCCTTTTGCTGCTAGAGAATAAATGTCATCATCTACAGTGGTAGAGTCCGTGTCTAAGGCCATCTCCAACTATTTACACCAAATTCAAACTCATTTTATATACTCCCTCCGTCCTGCCCAAGATGCTACATATTCCTTTTCGGACCATCCCAAGAAGATGCTACATTTCTATATTTGACAAAAATAAGGAATTTTAAACACTTAATTAACACTAATTAAGTATTTCTTTATTACTGATAACACTCATGTTTCCATTGTTTTTAGTGTTCATATGATGTTAATTTTATAGGAAATTGAGTATTGGATGATAGTTTTGTGCTTAATTTGCTTTATCTTGTGAAACATGATTCTTACTCGAACTTTGAAGGAAATTTCAGGATTATTGAATTCGAATTTGGAAAACTTGTCTGAAATAGAAGTTGTAGATCATCTCGATACGAGTTCGAGAGCACAAACGGATCATAAATCGGAGTTCGGACGAGAAAGTTATGGCCAAAACAAGAAAGTCGCGCACAGTAGTGAATAGTGTTGACGGAAATTTCCGAATTTTCGGGAATTTTCGGGTTTTTTATATTTTCTCAGTATTTTCGAGTTCTACACTGTATTTATCTACTGTGCCTATATATAGGTCCTTTCCTTGACCTATTAGACACATCTTTTTACATCTCTTTACCTCTTTTCTCCATTTTTTCAATTTTAGACTTAGAATTTTATTGCTTCCATACATTAGCTTTATTTTTCCTGCAAGATTTCAGCTGTCATTCAACATTCATTCCGGGTTTTATATAATTCAGTTTTTATTATTGTTTTCTTCTTTATTATGCTTTTGTTTTATTTTGTTATGTCTAGCTAGTTTTTTTTTTTTTTTTTTTTTGATTCTAGGGTTTGTAAATAGTTAATTAGGTTCATGTGATTTATTTGTTAGTACCTATTTACCTTCCAGTTTATGATTCATAATTCCTGGTGCTTGAATTCTTGTGAATTATCTGATCAATAGTTTGCATGTGTAGCTATTCGGTTTGAGACCTAGCGGAGATAACTGTTTAGCGGATTCAGGAATGTATGATATGATCTTAACCTTGAGACCTAGCGGAGATAGGTGGATTATAGGGAGCTATTCTTATGAGCTATTGGGAGTTAGTAGATTTTCTTGAGACCTAGCGGAGATAGAGAATTTACTAATCTACGATCGTTGCTGCTCTAGCGAGAGTGATTGATTAATTAAGTGATCTCTCATCATAACTGGATTAAAATTGGTTAATAGGATTAATAGATTTATTATCTGGATTTAGTTAATGAAGTTACTACCCCAGGATCAGCTGTCTTTATTATTTGATTTTTCTAGGTGATTTTATATGTTGCTTTTTGAGTTTAGTTTTAATTAAACCTTCTTTACTTTCGTTTGTCTGTCTACTATTTTAGTTTGTTTAGGAGATAGCTAGGGTGATTTCGATTTTTCAGTCCCTGAGGATACGATACTCGATTACTTGTTGCTTGCTACAATTACCTGTGTTAGTTGCAGTCATTATTGTTGCTAAGAAATTAGTGATCAACTTTTTGGCGCCGTTGCCGGGGACTGATTAGAAGTTGCTTTAATATTTCCGATAGGACTTTATAGTACTTCAGGTTTTTATTTATTTTTATTTTTTCTGTTCTAATTTTTAAGTGTGATTTTGTAGGTTTCACATGAACACAAGATCTCACGGTAATCCTCTTTTTGAGCTTGATCCTGAAATCAACGCTACTTTGCGCAATCTCAAGAAGCAAAAGAATCAAGCTGAGCCGGATACGATGGCTACCCCTGAGCAAATTCAAATTCGAGCTTTGAAAGATCAAATGAAAAAGCTACTGGATGAAAAGGTGGCTGCAGAGGCTCAGAAGCCTCCGATTAATGAGGCATTCATACCGCAGTATTTTTACCAGGAACCTCCACGTGTCAATGTTAATAATTTCGAGCTGAAGACTGGTTTGATCACAATGGTCCAACAGAGTCAATATGGTGGACATGCGATCGAAGATCCTAATGCGCATCTGGCGCATTTTCTGGAGCTATGCAGCACGGTGAAGATGAATGGTGTTCCCGATGACATTATCCGTCTTCGTCTTTTCCCTTTCTCACTGCGGGATAAGGCGAAGTCGTGGTATCATACACTGCAGCTGGGAGAGAATACCGTGTGGGAGGATTTGGCTCATGCGTTCCTACGCAAGTTTCATCCGCCTGGCCTTACTTTGAAATTGAAGATGGACATCGTGCAGTTTCAACAGTACGAGGGAGAAAAGTTAGCGGATACTTGGGAGCGGTATCAGGAAAAGCTCAGAAAGTGCCCAAGCCATGGATTTGATGAAGGCACACTCGTGATAATGTTCTATAATGCCTGCGGGGAGCGTACACGGATGCACATGGATACAGCTGCAGGTGGCTCTCTACTCCAGAAAAGCAGTTCTGAAGCATGGAACATTATTGATAGTATGGCTTCTACGAGCTACCAATGGCCTTCAGAGAGAATACAATTGAAAAAAGTTTGCAGCTGCTTCCAGTTCTGATCCTATGGTAGCGATGGTTACATAGCAGGCAGCGATTGCTACGCAGCTGGCAGAGCTGACTACAAAAATTAGTGAGTTGGATGTTGGACGTCCTGAGCAAGCTGTGAAAGACCCATCAGGCTTGGAAAACGTCAATTATATCAATGACAGAAATTATGGGAATTTTCAGTAAGGACAGCCAGAAGTATATAGCAGAGGTCAGCAGTATCAGCCGGGTCAGCAGCAATTCCAGCCAGGAGGACGCCCGCATCCGAATCTTTCTTATGGCAACCCAAACAATGTTGTGCAACCTCCACCAGGATTTTCTGTTTCTAGTGGGCGAGTAATGAATGAGCCAAAGAAAGATTCGATGGAAGACATGATGAAGCAGATGCTCATGAAGATGACTGGGATGGAGACAAATGTGGGAAATAAGATATCTATCATGGAAAATAATTTCTCAGCACTTTCCAAGCAAGTGCAAATGTTAGAGAATCAAGTTGGTCAGATGGCCAACCAAGCAGCTGCGCAACACAAGCCGGGCCAATTCCCAAGCAACACTACTGTCAATCCTAGGGGCCAATGCAATGCTATTTTCGATGGCACTCTGTCTCCAGAAGAGATGAGGATGAGCAAGGAGAACGAACAACCAAGTAAGGAACCATACAAGGCTCATGTTCCACTTAGAGAATACATCCCAAAGGTTCCATTCCCTCGTAGGCTGATGAAGAGAGAGGTGCTTGAAGAGCAATGTGCTGTGAAGCCGAGCAAAAAGGTAGATGCCAAGGAAATCAAGCTGGAGATCTCCCATTGCAAGAATGAGAAAAAATTTGTCAATCCCGAGAAGACAGAGCATAGACGTATAGTGGATGAGCTAGAGAGACTACTCGAAGAATCGGACCGACGTGCACAGCCTCAAATTCTCTCACAATTGCAGGATCCCAAGGATAAAGAAGAAAATGCAGTTGTTCACACTAAGAAGATGGGGGATGAGGATAAGAAAATCTCGCAGGCGAAAGCTGTGTGCACTGAGCTGCCAATGAAGCTACTATCGAAGAAGAAAGATCCGGGTAGCTTCACCATTGAGTGCGAGATTGGAAGAGAGCTCTTTCCCGAGGCTCTTTGTGATTTAGGGGCTAGTGTCAATGTGATGCCCATCTCTGTTTTCAAGCGGTTGGGAATTGGAGATCTCAAGCCGACCTCAATGGAGATTCAGATGGCGGATAGATCAAGAGTGAAGCCGAGAGGAAAGCTTGAAGACATCTTTGTGAAGGTTGACAAACTCGTCTTCCCTACGGATTTCTTGGTCCTCGATATTCCTGAAGATGCAAATCCGCCGTTGATTCTTGGTCGATCATTCTTAGCTACGGGGCGAGCTATGATAGATGTGCCGAATGGAAGCGTTATCTTTCACGCAGCTGATGCGCATGAGTCCTCTGTCTCTGTTCGTGTTAGGCGGTCTGTCACACCCGCTGCGTTTGATGTTCATTGAGACCATGAGGTATCGTCGAGCTCTAGACGTTAAATTAAGCACTTGTTGGGAGGTAACCTAACTATTTTTCTTTGTTTTGTTTTTCTTTCTTTTAGTTTCGTTTTGTTTCTTTTGTTTCTTTGTTTTCTTTGTTTTGGGGTTTTTAGTGCAGTGTTGAGTTTGAAAGATGCGGAAACTCGCGCCTTGTTCATACCACCACCATGGAGCATGTATTTCTGTGAGTAATGACACACATATCATCATCCCTCCAAACTTATTTTCGAACTTATGTTCTGTAATAAGTTTGGGGGAGGGGGGTGAGAGTAGATATGTGTATCACTTTTATCTTTTTGTTAGCTTTATTATTTTATCTTGCTTGGTTGGTGGTGTGTGTTTGTTTTGTTTTTGAGTTGATTAATGCTCCATTAGATTTTTGGTAAGATGCCAATGATGATTTCTGTGAAAAAAAATTTGGAGTTTGATTTTCTTTGATGATTTAAGCATAATTGGAACTAATTTGTATAATTCTAGAGTGATTTTGACCTTGACTTTTAAACGTTGAATAAACCTGTAAGATTTTGAGCCATAACTGTTTATCATACACAGTTTATTCTTTATTGTGAGTTTTGTCATGCATGTGGTGATCTTCTAGAACTTGCCATGGTTTCTGTGTTGAGGTTGCTGTTGTGCCCAGGATTATGAGATGATTTTAGGCCATCTTTTGTTAGCCACAATTTTTCCCAAACACTGTCCTTGAAAAATTTATCCTTTGTTATTCACTTTGAGCCTATTTAGCTTTTATTCTCTAGCCGGATGATATTGTGCTACTATTTACTCTTATAAGCTCTAGAAGGTTGTGAAAAAAAAATTGTTGGAAAAAAAATTGTTGAAAAAAAAAGAGAAAAAAGTATAAAGTCGAGTGTTTATTGAGAAATTTGTTAGAAAATCGACTTTGTGTGTTGGAAATAAATGGGGAGCATAAAAGAGTGTTTAGTTCTGTTTTGCGATGATTAAATCCCTTGAGTTGTGTATGATTATGGTGGCATAGTTGGGAGGAAGATGGAATTTATTCCATACTTGTGCGAAGTTATAAGGTGTTAGTGTTCTTGATATATTTTTGAGTCACCCAGCCTATATTTCCCTACCTCAACCAATGTCCCTACATTATAACCCAAAAATAAAGACCTATTTGATCTTAGTTCTGGCATACTTTTAGCGATGGAGATTGTAGACGATTGGCAAGCCTATGGTAAGAGATCTGCATTGCATTGAATTCGATGAGAGCATACACGTCCTATATATTTCATCAAATTGAAAGTTGAGTGATACACATACCTTGTGAGATTCAATTGTTTGGAATGTCAAGGTTGATTTTGCTATAGGTTGTGTTTATTGGTGAATTTTGTGCTTAATTATTGAGGATTTGAGAATTCTATCATTCTTTATTATTCGGAGGCATCGATGAGCTAGATTTCTTACCCATTCGTGTTATTGATTGTGTCCTTCTCATTATTCGATGACGAACAATAGCTTAAGTTTGGGGGAGTTGATAACACTCATGTTTCCATTGTTTTTAGTGTTCATATGATGTTAATTTTATAGGAAATTGAGTGTTGGATGATTGTTTTGTGCTTAATTTGCTTTATCTTGTGAAACATGATTCTTACTCGAACTTTGAAGAAAATTTCAGGATTATTGAATTCGAATTTGGAAAACGTGTCTGAAATAGAAGTTGTAGATCATCTCGATACAAGTTCGTGAGCGCAAACGGATCATAAATCGGAGTTCGGACGAGAAAGTTATGGCCAAAACACGAAAGTCGCGCACAGCAGTGAATAGTGTTGACGGAAATTTCCGAATTTTCGGGTTTTTTATATTTTCTCAGTATTTTCGAGTTCTACACTGTATTTATCTCCTGTGCCTATATATAGGTCCTTTCCTTGACCTATTAGAAACATCTTTTTACATCTCTTTACCTCTTTTCTCCATTTTGTCAATTTTAGACTTAGAATTTTATTGCTTCCGTACATTAGCTTTATTTTTCCTGCAAGATTTCAGCTGTCATTCAACATTCATTCCGGGTTTTATATAATTTAGTTTTTATTATTGTTTTCTTCTTTATTATGCTTTTGTTTTATTTTGCTATGTCTGGCTAGTTTTTTTTTTTTTTTTTTTTTTTTTTTTTTTTTTTTTCTGATTCTAGGGTTTGTAAATAGTTAATTAGGTTCATGTGATTTATTTGTTAGTACCTATTTACCTTCCAGTTTATGATTCATAATTCCTGGTGCTTGAATTCTTGTGAATTATCTGATCAATAGTTTGCATGTGTAGCTATTCGGTTTGAGACCTAGCGGAGATAACTGTTTAGCGGATTCAGGAATGTATGATATGATCTTAACTTTGAGACCTAGCGGAGATAGGTGGATTATAGGGAGCTATTCTTATGAGCTATTGGGAGTTAGTAGATTTTCTTGAGATCTAGCGGAGATAGAGAATTTACTAATCTACGATCGTTGCTGCTCTAGCGAGAGTGATTGATTAATTAAGTGATCTCTCATCATAACTGGATTAAAATTGGTTAATAGGATTAATAAATTTATTATGTGGATTTAGTTAATGAAGTTACTACCCCAGGATCAGCTGTCTTTATTATTTGATTTTTCTAGGTGATTTTATATGTTGCTTTTTGAGTTTAGTTTTAATTAAACCTTCTTTACTTTCGTTTGTCTGTCTACTATTTTAGTTTGTTTAGGAGATAGCTAGGGTGATTTCGGTTTTTCAGTTCCTGAGGATACGAGACTCGATTACTTGTTGCTTGCTACAATTACCTGTGTTAGTTGCAGTCATTATTGTTGCTAAGAAATTAGTGATCAATTACCTTCTCTCTCCTACTTTATCACTTTATTATTTTCTCTTTCTTACTTTATCACTTTATTACTTTCTCTCTACTACTTCATCACTTTATTATTACACACTTAAAACATTAATCTACAACTCCTTAAATCCCGTGTCAAAAAGCAAATGTAGCGTCTTGGCCGGGACGGAGGGAGTATGCCACATCCAACAGTAATTCTTCTCCGATCATTTACACCAAATTCAAACCCAAAAGAATATTCTTTTAATATTCTCTTTCCACTTACTTTTTATATTTCTTCAATCATACCTATGTGTTTCTTTTAAATTATACATTTGCCCCAATTTTTTTGATTAATAATTTCCTATTAAAATAAATACTATACGAAAATTAATTTTATTATTATTATTATTATTATTATTATTATTATTATTAAATAAGCAAAAAAAACTAAACTTTAAAATAAAATTAACATATTAAAATAATTTAGATACATAATAAATAAATTAACTACGAAATTAACATTTAAAGCTACGAAATTAACACAATAAATAAATTAACTACGAAAATTTAGATACACAACCAAACTCTATTATTATTGTTAATCATTTAAAGCTACGAAATTAACAAAACAAAATAGGGTGATTCTATTCATAGCCCCCGTTTTACTCATATAGCCCCTCATTTAAAATAATAACAATAAATAATTATAAATTTACAATTTTATCCTATAGCCTATAGCCCCCTAATTAAATACCCTATACCCACAACCCTATGCTACAGAACTTCACATTACCGACACGAATTTTCTATCTGTGGTACATACTTTGCCATTGAAGTTTTCAAAAAGGTTACGTGGAAAGAAAAACCATGAGGCTTCCCAGTTCTGATTTCCAAAATTAGTTTGATTATATATGCTCTGGAATTATACTAGTAAGAATTTCTATGTTTAATTCACTTGATTTTTTGCTTATTCTAGTTATTTGGAATTGTTCGAGAATAAGTATTAAAGTGGAAGCTATTAATCTAACTTTGGCTAATGGAATTGAGTTTTCTCACGGGTGGGAATTAGTTCGTAATGTATTTGAGTTTTGGAGAATTCACTTTAATTAGTTTCCGGTTTTCAATCTTCACGTTAATTAGTCGTCAGTTTTAATTACTCTAATCGTGATCTTCGGTTTTTAGCCTCTGCTTTTGGAGAATTTACTTTAATTAAGATTTGTAGCATAAAACAATAGTCTTCGGTTTTGTAGAAAGGTCCAAGAATCCAAATGCAGCATGTTACAATTGTAGCATAAAGAACTATAGCAGACAATTTTTGAACTGGGTAAAAATATTAGGTGAAAGTATTTGACAGAGAGAATAGAAGACTGAAAACCAAGTCATAAGAGGAACATATTTTCTGAACTTAATTAAAGAAAGTCACTTTGATGATCTACTTTGTACTCCTTTCTCTGAAAGAAAATATATTATTTCTTAGTTATGTATTTTTTTTTATGGAAATAGGCCTTCAACTGTACTATGTAGATCATGTGCTCTATGTTTTTTTCTTCTGAATTTGTTGTTGGAGAAAGGCTTTCAAACTAGAGGCCCAAAGCAAGAATGCTTTTTTTTTTAGTTGAAACTTGAAAGAAACATGTCTATGCAAAAATTAGGGGTGATACGGTACGGTATACCTTATTAAATCGATCATACCTTATACCTTACCTTTACCTCCGGTATGGAGAAAATTCATACCTTTACCGTACCTTTACCTACGGTATACCTTAGTTCGGTATACCTTAAGTACGGTATGGAGAATATACAAAACCTTTACCGTACCTTTATTTCGGTATACCTTACCGAATTTCGGTATACCGTACTTTCACGGTATACCGCACTTTAACGGTATATCAAAATAATCGGTATTACCGAAATCGATAAAATTCAATACGGTAAAAACTTGATAACTTATTTATTTAAAACATGTTTAGATAATTTATAAATATTTTTAAAAATATAAACATAAAAATATTTATTATATATTTTACAACTATAGATTTTGATACGATATATACCGCGATTTTCGGTATACCAATATATACGGACAACTGCGGTATATCAGAATAAGGTATTGTACCATATTATCGGTATATACCGAATATTAACGTATACCATAATAAGGTATGATACCGCATCACCGGTATATACAGTAATATTCGGTATATGCCGGTATACCAGTAATACGGTATCATACCGTGTTTCGGTATATACCTTTAATACAGTATTTATTGATTTTTCCGGTATATACCGCGGTAACGGTATACGCCGGTATACCCCGGTATCTGGAAAATTCATACCTTTACCTTACCTTAAATCTTCGGTACGGTATCATACCTTACCAAAAAAATCGGTATACCTTAAATTCGGTATTTTACGGTATTTTAAGGTACGGTATGACCGGTATACCGAGTTTTCGGTATATTTTTCCAGCCCTAGCAAAAATATACACGTGTATCAATAAGTTGCTTTGTTAAAATGCTTCGTTAAAATGGAACAATAGAAATCATGCTGTAATGCATGTCTAATTGCTACCATCTCTGTTCTACTGAACCAGAGAACTGAGCTCTTCAAAAAAAAAAAAAACAGAGAAATGAGAACCTTATTTTCTTAGAATAAAGTGGTTTGAACTTCAAGACAAACTCCTACATAGTAAAAAAATATATAATGAAATACTATACACGGTCATTAAATGTAAATAGATGACATTGGATACAAGAGGTTCGGTTGGCGCCTAATTTCAGATAAAAGGTGAAAGTGGCATTACTGTTGCTTCATATAAAATGACATTGCTGTAGTTGTTCACTAAAACTATTAACAGCCTCATCCAGTTTCTAGATGCTTTTTCCCTGCGACAAGATTATCTACAAATGATGTCATTTGATATGCATTTCGCCAAGTTCTCCTCCTCTTTGCTGTCGGGCCTGCCCAATTTTATCTGCTCATAGGTTGTGTCTCGTAATTGAGTGATGTGTAGATAGACGAGTTCGGAACGCAGTCAAACTGCAGTTTGTTGAGTCTCTCAATCACAATTACTCCCAGGCTGCGTGTAGAAGAATGAAAATAATATTATTTGGTGGCTATGGGCTATAAGGTATTTAATTTGGGGGTTATAGACTATAGGATAAAATAGTAAATTCATAAATTTTTATTGTTATTATTTTAAATGGGGGCTATAGTGAGTAATATGGGGGGCTGCAAATAGAATCACCCAACAAAATAAATTAACTTTCATTCCTCGAAACAAAAAGCTACGTTATTAACAACATAAGTAAATTATTGAGAGCCCATTGTAGGAGCCCAATAAATTCAGATACACAATCCTAAATTATAATTAAATGCACGAAACTACGGAATTTAAAAAAAGTTGTCTTCTTAACACAGAGCGTCTCCGTCTTCTTCAACATTGCCTGCAACACTCGCAATTCGACGGATTCTCAATATCTAGCAAGGAGAGGGGTTAGTTTGCAATTCTTAAAATTCTATAAAGTGTTTTGGTGTAGTGAATAGTATCACACCAAATTTGGTGTAATATTATTCAAATGGTGGCCCCAAACCTATTTTGGGTTTGAGTTTAGTGTACCAATCTCCTCAAAATATCCAAACACCATCGCCAACAAGTTGAAGAAGAGGACCAAGAATCATCTCCGGCAACGGCTCATGACGCCCCCATCTTTTCCCCCTACAACGCCCGGACCCGGCCGCTGCTGGACACCGTAGACAAGCTGCGCCACCTCAAGATCATGCAGGAAGGCATCCAACTGCCCACCATCATCGTCGTTGGCGACCAGTCCTCTTTGACTCTCGTCGTCAAGAAGAAAGCCAACGTCATCGACGAGATCATGTACACCACTCAGGAAATCGTCGGCAAAGGGAAGATGATCTCCAACACCCCCTTGACTCTTGTCGTCAAGAAGAAAGGCGTCCCCGACCTCACCATGATCGATCTCCCCGGAATCACTAGGGTTCCGGTCAAGGGCCAGCCGGAGGATATCTCCGAACAGATCTCCAACATCATAATGAAGTACATTACGCCCGAGGAAAGCATAATTTTAAACATTCTATCCGCCGGCGTCGATTTCCTGATGTGTGAGTCGATTCGGATGTCGCAAAAAGTGGACAAAACAGGGCAGAGGACTCTCACCGTCGTCATGAAAGCCGATAAGTCGCCGGAGGGGCTACTCGAGAAGGTCGTCGCAGACGACGTCAACATCGGCCTCGGCTATGTCTGCGTCAGGAACTGCATCGGCAACGAGACTTATGAAGAAGCTCGGGATGAAGAAGCCAACCTCTTCGACAATAATCCCCTGCTTTCGAGGATTGATAAGTCCATTGTTGGGATTCCTGCTTTGGCAGAGAGGTTGACGATGATTCAGGCCAACATTATCGTCAAATGCTTGCCTGAGATCGTGCGGAAGATCAACGAGAAGCTCTCGGCCAACGTCGAGGAGTTGAATAAAATGCCCAAGCATCTGAGCTCCATCGCTGAAGTAATGACTTCTTTCACGAACATTCTCGGCTCCGCGAGAGAATCCTTGAGGAAGATCTTGTTGCAGGGCGAGTTTGACGAGTTTCCATCAAATGATGATATGCACGCTACTGCAAGTAATGGAATAGAGTTATGGTGTTCTATAGAGCTGTCGTATGCTTGCTTATTTCTTGTTTGTTATATTTGATACCACGTGTCACATAGTGGTTTGTTGTTCTGTTTTTTTTTACTCTGTGCTATCATCTATAAATAGCCTCAGAGTGTTGTTTTGTAAGTAACCTTTTCTCTAAGAAATAAACGGCAGTAGCTCTCTCTCTTTTCATGCTTTCTACACTTTTGCACTCACACATTTAACATGGTATGCAGAGCAAGGTTTTGAGATTGGATCTGAATGGGGAAAATTCGACACACTAAGTGGAATGTTCTCTTTGATGAGGAGGCAGGCACTATGAATGAGGAAGACATGGAGGATCCGTCTGCTAATGAGGATTTACGTCGCCGATCTGAAAATGATCGACGAAATCATAGATCTGATCCATCCGCCTTGGATTCGAAGCAAATCGAAGAAATATTGCAGCTGCACAATGCGGATCATCCAGGAATGCAGTTGGTTTCTGCTCAGCTCACAGGTAATAACTTCCTCAACTGGAGTCGTTCTGTGAAGCGTGCTTTAGGAGCTAAAAGCAAGCTAGAGCTACTTGATGGCACATTACCAGAGCCCGATTTTGCATCTCCTTATTATAAAGCATGGATTAAGGCTGATTATATGATCTCTTCATGGATTATAAACTCCATTTCGAAGGAATTGGTGAATGCTTTTGTACATATTGATAATACAAAGAAGCTTTGGGATGCACTGAATCAGAGGTTTGGGCGAAGCAACGGTCCTAAGATCTATATGCTTCAGAGGGAGATAGGGAGTTATACTCAAGGAAACCAGAGTGTACTCATGTATTTCAACAATCTAACTGCATTGTGGGATGAGTTAGACATGTTGCTGCCACCACTAACCTGTGTGTGTGGAACTAGAGCTGCAGAGGTTAGCAGGGAAGAAAATCAAAGGCTGATGCAGTTTTTGCTAGGGCTTAATGACTCTTTTGAAAGTGCACGTAGCCAAATCCTATTTCTAGATCCGTTGCCTAGTGTTAATAGAGCGTACTCAATGGTATTACAGATTGAGGATAAAAAAATAACTACATAAAGTTTTGGAGAAGCACATGCGATGCAAGCTACTGCATTAGCAAAGCAGATGACTGTTAAAGGGAAGGACTCTGCATCATATGGAAAGCAGCAACAAAGCTTTAAGATGAGGAAAACAAAAGAAGAGCGATAGAAGTTATACTGTTCTCATTGTGATAGACATGGGCATGAGGAGGCAGAGTGCTTCAAAATTTATGGATTTCCAGATTGGTATAAGAAGCTAAAGGAGGGAAGGGCTAAGGCAAAGGTGAATTATGCTGAGGTAGTATTTGATGGAGAGTCTGGGAAGTCATCTAATGATGCTAACAACACACTTGTGAAGTTAATACAAACTGAGATTAACAAGTGTGTTGGTGGATTGATTACACAGGGAGATACTGGCAACACCAAGAGCAACGATGCTCATATGATACAAGGAAATATCTCAACTGAAGGAGAGTTCCAAGGACACTTTGCATTCAGTGTACCTAGTGGAAATTCTCAAGATATTTGGATATTGGATTCAGGTGCTAGCACTCATATCTGTTGCAACTCAAAACTTATAAGTGTCATACACACTTTGGATAAAGTACAGAGTGTTCATCTTCCTGATGGGAGCATTAAGACAGTTACTCATATGGGAGAAGCTGTATTAACAGAGCATTTGGTCTTAAAGGCAGTCTTATATGCACCTAAGTTTACTCATAATCTGATATCTGTTGCTCAACTAACTAAAGACAATGGAGCAAGGTGTTTATTTCTCAAGACACATTGCCTTATTCAAAAGGCCGATAATGATCATATTCTAGCTATGGGAAAGCTGTCTAGAAATCTGTACATGTTGGAAGGGGTAGCAGCTGAATCAGTTCTCACTGTGAGTAAGGTGCAGAAGAAAGGCGTGGAGAGATGGCACACTGAGCTTGGGCATCCATCAATAGGAGTGATGGAGCATATACCTGTAATATCAGACATGCTAAATGCCGCAACACTACTCAAACTCAAGGAGTGTGAGGTATGCATTCGTTCTAAACAAACTAGAGCTCTTTTTCCTGCTTTGCACAGAAGATCTGATATGATGTTTGAGATCTTGCATGCTGACATATGGGGACCATATAGTGATGAAAATATTTGCAATGTGAAGTTTATTCTTACTATAGTTGAAGATCATAGTCGAGTAACCTGGATATATCTTTTGAGCTCTAAGAGTTTGGTTTGCTCTACTTTGCGCAAACGTACATATCATTATGGTACATACACAGTTTGGGGAATCTATTAAGAATTTACGAACAGATAATGGAACGGAATTTATAAATAATGATGTGACTGCTATGCTCTCAGAATTTGGTATTCACCATTAGAGAACTTGTGTCTACTCACCCCAACAGAATGGGATTGTGAAAAGAAAACATAGGAGTCTCTTACAGATAGCTAGAGCCCTCATGTTTGACAGTCATTTGCCTGCTGTTTTTTGGCCATTCTCTTTGCTTACAGCTACATGGCTTCTTAATCGTTTGCCTAGTAAGGTTCTGGGGTGGGAGACCCCATTCTCAGTGATGTTTAACAGCAAGCCTTTTTTTTATATATATTTTGATCGAACAAAGTAATGTTAGAAGTTAACAGTTAGTACCCAAACACTCCAAGAAATCACCAAGCCCACCTTATCTCTCCAATCACCAAATTCGCTCCCAATGGGGATCGAACCCGAGTCTCATCACTTAAGTGAGGACCCGGTGGCCAGGTGAGCTAAGCCCCCTGGTTGTTTAACAGCAAGCCTGATATGACTCTTTTGCAGCCTTTTGGGTGTTTAGCATATGCTGTGGATTTATCACCCACCAGGATGAAGTTTGATTCTCGGGGAATAAGGTGTGTATTCTTGGGATATGCTATGAATAATAAAGGTTACTTATTATATGATTTGGCTGAATGCAAAGTCATTACATGCAGAGATGTAACATTCTTGCCCACCACATATCCGTTTGCTTCATCATCTTCCATTACTCCTGTCTCTCTTGTGCACACTCCCCCTATATTTTCTGATGACTCTACTTCTATTCCATTTTTTCCACAATCTGCTGATCCTATCTCTCCACCACAAACACCACAATCCACAGATACTCATTCCTCCACAGATACTATATCCCATCCTGCTTCACCTACTCCCACAAATCCTGATAATGCTATTCCCACCTCCACTACTGCTCTTGTCGTTGCTGTACGTGCTAGCACTCGTGTACGCCAACCTCCTTCTTGGATGAAGGACTATGTTGGCCACATCATTACAACTCCTGCCTCTGTACCTTCTACTAATGAAACTCTCACTCCTTTCACTTTTCCCTACATCACTTCTCCTGTTCTTGCTCCCCAGTATACTGCCTTTCTGATCAATATTCAAGCCATTCGTGAGCCCGAAACTTATCTTGAAGCTAGTCGTTCCGGAGATTGGGTTGCAGCTATGAGAGCTGAGCTTGATGCTCTAGAGACAAATCAGACTTGGCAGTTGACTTCCCTACCAGCTGGCAAGAGAGCTATTGGCTCTAAATGGGTATACAAAGTTAAGATGAATGCTGATGGGACAGTGGAGAGATATAAAGTTCGTTTAGTTGCTAAAGGCTACAATCAAGAGTTTGGAATCGACTATACTGAGGTATTCTCTCCAGTTGCCAAACTAGTCTCTGTGCGATTTCTCTTGGCTATTGCTACTTATAACCAAAGGCACCTGTTGGATTTGTATACTGAAAGCAAGAACGTTTTATGCTTGTATACAATGTTTCCTAAGTTCACTATCTAATCTCCTATCTGATTGTGTTCATGATTGCATATGTATGTCCTTTATCTCTATATAAGTAGATTATATGGTGTGTTGTAGATCACAGAAGACCATATAATTGGAATAACCTTAAGAGATATAATATAATCACAGCCGAAATAACTCTAGGACAAGTTATTGGTTTAGGCTGCGGTATAGATGGAAGTAGTTTGTCTTGACTACTTGTCTATACTGGTACGTCATTACGTATTAATAGGACCACAGTTGAGATGTATTCTTCTATCTGACTTAAGTGAAGAATCAAGATCTCGGTGACTTATAAGATCTTAATACTAATAAGTATTCAGATATATATGTTAATTCGTATATCACTTTGACTTACTATGGGTGAAAGTTATATACTAACTCGAGTACTCTGTATCTTGGGTGATAGCGGTTAATATATGATATTTGATTATCTGTATTAGTACCCGTATCCGGTATAGGATAATGACATCCCCTTAAGGAGCTCAATAAGGTTTATTGCGTTAAACCCTGCAGGTTGATTAAGTTCAGGCGCAATAATAAAGTTTGAGTGGTACTGCTTAAGGATTTATAAAGAGATTAATTAATTTAAGCTGTCAGAGCTCTAATTAATTAATGGATGTCGGATATTTTAAATACGGAGATTTAATAAGTCTAAATACAAACCCTCGACTCATCACCGGCAATAAAGGGGTAAGTCAGTATCGGTTCTCTAGTGGAATGAACTGATATTTATAAATTAATTATGGTCTGGGCTGACCATAGATAAATTAATTTATTTGAGGCCCATCTTTATTCCTTGTATCTGGTCCGTGGACTGGCCCCAAGACTCCTAGCCCTAGTATAGAGAGAACACGCCTCCTACATTATTTCTGGCGCCTTCTACGTATTTAATTCTATTAAATACAGCTGTCAGCTCTCAGGAAAAAAGACTGATAAAATTAGGGTTTTTGAGAGCAGAGAGAGGCGCAGGAAAACGTGAAGTGATTTCTGTCTTGGGAATTTCCATAGCTCGTTGTCCATCCAACGTTGGGAATTGAGCGGGATACAGTCGAGAAGATCAGAGCTGGAGTCAGATTTTCGCAGAAAACCAAGTTCTGGCAGTCTCCGTAAAACGGCCATAACTTCCTCCATAGAACTCCGATTCAGACGAATCAGGCGGCCACGGAAAGCTCTCTCGAAGACGAAGAAGTCGTATTTCTGGGCGAAATACGATTTGAGGACGTTTGAGGCTTCAAACGAAGGCTTGAAACTGACTGACCTGTTCAGCGACAGATTGACGAATTCTTAGGAATTCTTCAGGTATTTTCTAACTCCAACGTGCAGTTGTTAAATTCATAGGAGCATGTTAGGATTTAATCGTTGTATGATGAATTAATAATAATCCAAGAAACGATCATCGGGCAATCGAGTATTAATTCAATTTAATATTCCTTCAATTGGTATCAGAGCCCAGGATTAATTTCTTGGCTCTATTATTAATTTATGTACGATTAATAATGTGCGTTGTTTTTACTGCCGTTGTTCTTCGTGGTCTGTTGATTCGTGGAATACGTCGTTTTGACGTTGTAATCGTTTTTCACCACGAGAAAATCCGTGGTTAGATTAGGATTTCTTTTTGTATTTGTTTTTCCTTTGGAATCTGTAAAAATTGAAAATCGAGACGAAGACAACGACGAATCAACATCGAAGGAACGGAGGTTGGAGAGCCGCACGCCGGGGCTGCGCCCGGGAGGCTGCTGCTGCACGCCGGGCAGTGCACCGGGCTGCTGCTGCTGCACGCCGGGCAGTGCGCCGGGCTGCTGCTTGCTGCACGCCGGGAGGCTGCTGCTGCACGCCGGGCAATGCGTCGGGCTGCTGCTGCCTGCACGCCGGGGCTGCGCGCCGGGAGGCTGCTGCTGCACGCCGGGCTGCTGCTGCTGCACGCCGGGAGGCTGCTGCTGCACGCCGGGCAGTGCACCGGGCTGCTGCTGCTGCACGCCGGGCAGTGCGCCGGGCTGCTGCTGCTGCACGCCGGGAGGCTGCTGCTGCACGCCGGGCAGTGCGCTGGGCTGCTGCTGCTGCACGCCGGGAGGCTGCTGCTGCACGCCGGGGCTGCGCGCCGGGAGGCTGCTGCGCGCCGGGCAGCGCGCCGGGCTGCTGCTGCTGAGCGCCGGGGCGGCTGCTGTGGGAGGTGGCAGCTGCGTTTTGTCAAACCCTAGGGGGCCCAAACCCTAATTTCAAAGACGGGCCTGATGAAGCTGTTCGGGCCAAGTTTCGTTTTTGGGCTTTTCTTTTCTGTTTTAAATGTAATAGAATAGATGTTGGGATTCCACGAATGGGTCACGAAGAATTTTAATTCTTTATTTCTGTTCTTTGCATGTCGTGGTGTTAATCCCTTATGCTCTTTACCTGCTTTTGTTCGTCTCTGCTTGTTAATATGCTTTATTAACTGCGCTTAGACAAGCATGATAGTAGGTTTACCGTTTTCTTAAGCATGTTTTAGAATTCTGTGAGCATGTTTTACATGTTGCGTTCTAGATGAGCATGTTTAGGATTATGTGTTGAGCATGATCAAACCTTTTGAAAGAAAAAGACTAAGCTGTATTGATAATTTTATAGATGATTAAAAATTGTTTAGATTGCCACAAGCGGCCTCTAGACAAAGTGATTGACGATGTGAGTAAACGTCCACACAGCGTGGCTTACTTCATGTTTGTTCTTTCATAAGTTTGTCAGATGAGTTTTCTATAAAAATATTTAAATCCATTAAAGTAGTGGGAGTTATGCAGTAAACGTCCACACAACGTGGCTTACTCGTATAATTTTTCACGAGTACTTTAGAGGATGGAATTAAATAAGATAACTAAGAAATTAAATTGAATGCGACATGGTCCGAGTGAGTATGTCAAATTCAAGAATTTAATTTCAAAGTTAAATTGTGGTTATTTCTTATTAATTTTTATTCTTAAAATTATGTAGACCTCCACATGCGGTCTCTAGACAAAGTGATTAGCAATGTGAGTAAACGTCCACCCAACGTGGCTTACTTCATATTTGTTTCTCATAAGTTTGTCAGAAGAGGTTTCTATAAAAATATTTAAATCCATTAAAGTAGTGAGAGTTATGCAGTAAACGTCCACCCAACGTGGCTTACTTGTGTAATTTTCACAAGTACTTTGGAGAATGGAATTAAATAAGATAACCAAGAAAATTAAATTGAAAGCGGCATGGTCCGAGTGAGTATGCTAATTTCGAGAATTTAATTTTCAAGGTTAAAATGTGGTCATTGCTTAGATATCATATCAAGTACAATGTACAACTCCCAAAGGAGTCCCTTCTTGATGATGATATGGTCTAGTTAAGGTGCCAACTATTAATTTCTTTTGTCAAAAGGTTAAGTTGACATGGAAATTAAATGACTAGGTGAATAGTCTGGTTGAGGAGTTCGTGTGTAAACGTCCACCCAACGTGGCTTGCACATGGGATTCTTTGAGCGGTTGGAGGTTTCATTAATATTGTTTTATCAAAAGGTTACAATATTATTGTTACGAATTATGTGCTTTATGTTCGTTACTTTCAGATATGTCTATGTCTCTTACTGTTTATTTATTCTTGCACTAAGTTCCTTTTACCGGTCCATATATATAAAATGGAAACGCAGTTTTGGATTTCTATCTTTATCACAAACTAACACAATTTTTTGTGTTGCTTACTACTCCACGTTCTTATGGTCCGAACAATGAGTTAACTGATGAAAAAAGGAATTACATAAAAGGTGGCATGAGACGAATAATGTGGCTATATGCTATATTATGAGTACAATGTCACAAACCTTGTAGCTCCAATATCAGGGCATGGACGATGCTATTAGCATCATGCTGAATCTCAAGAAAGTGTTCGGGGAGTTGGACTGAGCTGCTCATTTAAATTTGATGAGAGTAATCTCGTTATTTTTATGAGTGAGCACAGCTCAGTGCACGAGCATGTCATGCAAATTTTGACGGATTTGACTTGCTCAGTGGGAGTATCGATGGTGAGGCAAAAGTCGATATTATCCTGAACTCTCTTCCCAAGTCTTTTAATTAAGAACTTCCGCCTCAATGCTGTTATGAGCAAGAAAGATAATACTTCTTTTGAGTTGTTGAATGCTCTAGTTACGGCTAAGGAAGTTGTGGGAAAGAGATGTGCAAGCACTTGTTATTGCCAAAGGAGAGCCATTTTCTTCGTCGTTTGACGGGAAGAAGAAGGGTCCAAGGGGCAAGAAAGACAAGGGAAATAGTGGGAGTAGTGGTGTGATAAGATTGAGTATTGGAAATTTCTTCTTTCAATACTCAAGGCAAAGGGTTAAGGTACTTCACTTGCTATAGTAACTGAGACATGTCAGCTCGTTTTCTACTCAGTTGTGAGTACTGGATAACGAGAGAAACTGATAATGATTGTTGCACCTTGCATGGCTTTTAGGCTGACAAGGAAGCTGAGAAGTGATGAGATGATTGTCTTCATAGGCAACGTGACTAGAGTCGCAGTTGTTGCAATTGGAGACTTGTCTTTAAGTACTAAAGACATAGTTTAGTTTTTGAGAGTTCCTTATCATGTTCCAAAAATTTTGAATAGATGGATCTTATGTCATTTTTGATAGTGGTATTTCTATCATAAGAAATGACAAAGTTGTCTATTCTGGTATTTTTGAACATCTCTCTTCATACTATAACTTGTCTACAAAATACTTTTATATTGCATTTACATCATCGAACAAAAGAAAGAGAAAAGTTAAGGCTAATCTCTCATGAGGATCTTACACATATATTGATACCCTAGATTAGGTCACATCTATCTTAACAGGATCCAAAGGCTCGTGTCTAAATAAGTACATTGGATTCATTCCAGGTTGTACTATTTCGAACCTGCGAATCCTGTATAGAGGAAAAGATGGAGACCAGGTCATTCATGACAAGGGGGATAAAGGGCCAATAATGTGTTAGGAATGATCTTTTCTGATTCATTGTCAGTGTTTGGGATTCCAACCCAGTTTACTACACCATGTAATCCTTATATAAAATGGTGTGGTGGAGAGAAGAAATAGGTCACTCTTGGAAAAATATGTCCGATGATGAGTTATGCATCTTTGCAATTAGTCCTAAAGAATCAGAAGGTGGTTATTAGCAATGACACACGATTCTTAGAAGTGGACTATGGGAATAATTACTAATCCAAGTCAGATAGTGTGTTTCAAGAAATTGAAGACATTAGACAGGCGATTCCATCACCCAAGCCACGTGTGCAAGAGTTTTGTACCACAAGACACTGCACGCACTGTTGACACACATGTGCCACCACAGATCCATTGTAGTGGGAGGGTTGTGGGACAACCCGATCGATTTATGTTCTTGGGAGAATCTTTGGATTCAGTCCCTGGTAGTGAATATAAGAGAATCGACCCAGATATCTACTTGGAATTAGTGGAAGACGAGAATGTAGATTCTTGGCACACCTCAATGGAGCAATCCATTAAGAATATGGGTGTATACTAGAAAATCTTGCTACCAGGAGGCAGTCATGCCTTAGGTTGTAAGTGAGTATGCAAGATAATGACAGGCCCGAATGAGCAAGGTCGTAGCTTCCGAAGCTAGACTGGTGGCGAAAGGTTATGCCCAGTGTAAGGGTATAGGTTATGATGATATTTTCGCCAGTGCCATGCTCAGAACATTCGGATCATTTTACCCATAGCAGCTCACTTAAACCATCAAGGTTACGTGAGGGAGGGAGAGAAGCATCTCGTGTCAATCGCTCTCGTGTCATCGGTGATGTGGTTTATCTTGCATTTTATGTAGATAATATTATCCTAATTGGCGACAATATGGAGCTATTGTCAAGACATAAAGTAATGGTTATCCGAACAGTTTCAGGTGAAAGACTAAGGAGGTACAGTATACATTTTTGTGATCAAGGTTATAAGGGATCACTAGAAAAAGATGTTGGGCTTATCTCGAGTGTCTTACACTGATACTGAGAATACTCGTTTTAGTATGAATACCGCCAAGAAAGGATTGCTACCTTTTTAGATATGGCGTTCCTTGATCTAAAGATTATGTCTTAAGATGCCTATTAAGGTTGAGGAAATGAAGGCAGTATTCTACGTTTCCGCAGTAGATAGCTTCATGTATGGATTACTATGTACGAGATCTTATATTTGCTATGCAGTTAGCATGATTGTAAAATATATGTATAGTCCTAGTTAAGGATACTGAACTGTGGTAAATTATATTTTCAAGTCCCTGACTAGAGAATAAGGATAGTTTACCAGTTAGACAGTTTAGTTCCTTTTTGGATTATACGATTTCGGATTTCCAGGCTGACCGGAACAAAGAATAATTACCTCGAGCTATGTGTTTTTCCTTGGGAGGTAAAACCTTTTGGTTTGACCACTACCTCCAGGGTCTAAGAGTGATTCCTAGTTTGCGTGAGAGCATCACCTTCGTGGTATCTCAAGTGCAGTTGCAAACTCTAAGGAATCCTAGAACCACAAGGGGTCAAACACATGGAGAGTAAGTACCAAGTTATACGATTATTCGTAAATCGAGGTTATGTGCTCAAAGAATAAATTCTCACATATTGGAGAAACCTACTGATCTTTTCACAAAAGGCTTATCGCAAATGGTCATTGAAAGATGGGAATGCGATTGATGCCATATTCATGCCACCCACTTAGGAAACTTTAAGTATAAGTGGGAGAAGTGTTAGGTGATTGGTAAATAGACGCATTGTATACTAAAAGTTTGCTTTAGTATAAGTGGGAGATTGTTGGATTTGTATACTGAAAGCAAGAACGTTTTATGCTTGTATACAATGTTTCCTAAGTTCACTATCTAATCTCCTATCTGATTGTGTTCATGATTGCATATGTATGTTCTTTATCTCTATATAAGTAGATTATATGGTGTGTTGTAGATCACAGAAGACCATATAATTGGAATAACCTTAAGAGATATAATATAATCACAGCCGAAATAAACTCTAGGACAAGTTATTGGTTTAGGCTGCGGTATAGATGGAAGTAGTTTGTCTTGACTACTTGTCTATACTGGTATGTCATTACGTATTAATAGGACCACAGTTGAGATGTATTCTTCTATCTGACTTAAGTGAAGAATCAAGATCTCGGTGACTTATAAGATCTTAATACTAATGAGTATTCAGATATATATGTTAATTCGTATATCACTTTGACTTACTATGGGTGAAAGTTATATACTAACTCGAGTACTCTGTATCTTGGGTGATAGCGGTTAATATATGATATTTGATTATCTGTATTAGTACCCGTATCCGGTATAGGATAATGACATCCCCTTAAGGAGCTCAATAAGGTTTATTGCGTTAAACCCTGCAGGTTGATTAAGTTCAGGCGCAATAATAAAGTTTGAGTGGTACTGCTTAAGGATTTATAAAGAGATTAATTAATTTAAGCTGTCAGAGCTCTAATTAATTAATGGATGTCGGATATTTTAAATACGGAGATTTAATAAGTCTAAATACAAGCCCCCGACTCATCACCGACAATAAAGGGGTAAGTCAGTATCGGTTCTCTAGTGGAATGAACTGATATTTATAAATTAATTATGGTCTGGGCTGACCATAGATAAATTAATTTATTTGAGACCCATCTTTATTCCTTGTATCTGGTCCCTGGACTGGCCCAAAGACTCCTAGCCCTAGTATAGAGAGAACACGCCTCCTACATTATTTCTGGCGCCTTCTACGTATTTAATTCTATTAAATACAGCTGTCAGCTCTCAGGAAAAAAGACTGATAAAATTAGGGTTTTTGAGAGCAGAGAGAGGTGCAGGAAAACGTGAGGTGATTTCTGTCTTGGGAATTTCCATAGCTCGTTGTCCATCCAACGTTGGGAATTGAGCGGGATACAGTCGAGAAGATCAGAGCTGGAGTCAGATTTTCGCAGAAAACCAAGTTCTGGCAGTCTTCGTAAAACGGCCATAACTTCCTCCATAGAACTCCGATTCAGACGAATCATGCGGCCACGGAAAGCTCTCTCGAAGACGAAGAAGTCGTATTTCTGGGCGAAATACGATTTGAGGACGTTTGAGGCTTCAAACGAAGGCTTGAAACTGACTGACCTGTTCAGCGACAGATTGACGAATTCTTAGGAATTCTTCAGGTATTTTCTAACTCCAACGTGCAGTTGTTAAATTCATAGGAGCATGTTAGGATTTAATCGTTGTATGATGAATTAATAATAATCCAAGAAACGATCATCGGGCAATCGAGTATTAATTCAATTTAATATTCCTTCAGCACCTTCATTAGATCGATGTAAACAATGCTTTTTTACATGGTTATTTACATTATGAAATTTACATGCAGCCACCTCAAGGTTATGACAAGGCAAAGCCGGGGCAAGTTTGCAAATTGATTAAGAGTTTATATGGGCTTAAGCAGGCATCCAGAGAGTGGAATGCTGAGTTTTGCAGACATCTTTTCAGTTTTGGATTCGTACAATCTCAAGCAGATCATTGTTTATTTGTGAAAGGCACAGGTGACTCATTTATCTGTTTGCTAGTGTATGTTGATGGTGTCCTTATAGCTGGACCTAATCTCTCCTTAATCACAGCATTGAAAGAGTATCTTCACTCTATCTTTACTATCAAGGATTTGGGAGTAGCCAAGTATTTTTTAGGCATGGAGGTTTGATGAGGAGTGATATGTGGAGAGTAGGGAAATGATGCAAAACAGAGGAATCGACTCCACCAGCGGAATAAGTATGGCAGAGGAAGTACACTCGTCAGAAGAAATCATCCTCTCCAGAGGGATCTTATCCACTAAAGGCATCTCATGCGTCAGAGAAGTCACCCTCGCCAGAGAAGTCACCCTCGCCAGAGAGGTCACCCTCGCCAGAGGAGTCACCCTCGCCAGAGAAGTCACCCTCGCCAGAGAAGTCACCCTCGCCAGAGAAATCATCCTCGCCAGAGAAGTCACCTTCGCCAGAGAAGTCATCCACGCCAGAGAAGTCGCCCTCGCCAGAGAAGCAGCCTTCGCCAGAGGAACTACCTTCATCAGCGGAATCGCCAGAGACGAGGAAGATTTCCCGCGTGAAGACAAATTTACCGACATACCCCTCTATCACACCAAGCGCATGCACCACAGATGATTTTACTATTTTGCCCTCCGATGTAGTCTATAAATAGAGCCTGAGCTCGTGCATTGTGATTACGCTATCTCTTACTTTCAAATACAACAGCTAGTTTTCTCTTGAGCTCCGGTTTTCCAATTGTTTACTTTGCTTTCTCCTATCATCTACGCTAGGTATAATTATGCTTATTACTCTTTAGATTAGGTGTTGGTTTATAATTTCACCAACTGGCGCCGTCTGTGGGAAGGCTACTGAGTTAGGACGTGAGTTTACGAACGCCGGTGTGGGCAGATCTGAAATTCCAATCGGGTTTGCACGCGTCGGTACTGCGGGAGCCGATAATTCGGACACCTAGATGATTGCGAGCTGTTAATTACATTTTCTCGGGTTAATGCACTTTTAATTCTTTGCGATCTGTGTTTAATTATGCTTTTGGTGCATGGGGAAAGGTGGCGAAAGTTGAAAATCATGAACTGGGGGGATATGTGTTTATCTACCGATTGATCGGTTCAATTATGGGTGAATACAAAGTTTCTTCGTATAATCGGGATTTTATTTGTAGATCTGACGTCTATACCGGTGAATTGTGGAGTATCGCTCTGTTTTTGCTTGATTTGGGTTTTGGTTGACGATTTATGGGGTTTCGCTTCGGTAGAATGTCGTTGATTGGGCTTGTGTTGTTGATTTATGGATGTTTTTCGTTTAAGGGTGATAATTATCGATATTTATCGTGTTTTTGTGGCTAATCTTCGTTTTCTATCGGTGGATTATGGGGTAATGACTTGTTTCTGTGATGATTGGGTTTGCACTGTTAATTTACGACTATGTTTCAACTGAGGATGATAATTGTTGGTGGGCTCCATATTTTCTTCGACTAATCCTTGTTATGTACCCTGTTTAGCACGTTATATTACTAATCCGGCTGATTGCCATGATAACTCTGTTGTTTTTGGGTTTTTGCGGTTAATATAGCGCACGATCGTGGTAATGCTGGGTTATGATGTTCGTTTCCTCGCAAATTCTTTACTATATCCCATGCTTAACGTTTTGTGCTAACAAGCTTCTTGGTGGTTGTTCTGTTTTATGTCTATCTCTGGATACTCTATTTCTTCTGCCGGATCTTGATAAGAGTCTACAGGGGAAATTTCTGTTGTTCGGGCTTTGATTGTTCTAATCTATGCCCTGGGTTTATTTCCCCGGGCATGGAGTTGTCTTAAGGGGAATTTTTTAACGGCCTCTGCGCCGGTGCTTGGAATTTCTCATATCGGGTTTTCAATCAGTAGGGGAGGCTCTATCCATTTGTTATCTAGATTTCTTCTCACTATGTTTTTATGTAGGTACTATGGGATCCTCTGATGCTCACCGCAACTTGGAGAAGGAGTTCGATTCTGCTGCTGTCACTACCGAGGTGCCTACCTCACTGTTCAATGGCCCTCAGGGTAACCCCACTTTCACTGTGCCACCGGGTTTTCAGGCTATCTCAGCCACTCCGACAACAGGGTTGAATGTCAACGCCCAGAGGTTTGCTCTGGTAACACCGGGCTCTGATCTGCCAAGTCTGGCCCCCACATCTGGAGGGGGATCGCTTAACTTTGGGCTGGCAGAGCAAATGATGGCTTTGCTCAGCTATGCTAACATGCGTCAGGCACTGGGAACTCTGATGATGTCTGTCATCCCTACTGTGGCTACCCCAGTTGGAGCAGCCAACCCGCAGGGCACTGAGGCCCCACCTCCCGCTGCTCAGGAGGCAAACATGTTGGCAATCAACAAACAGGCTGTGATGCCTGGGGAAATGCAAGGGGACGCTGCTGACAGAGAACTAGCTAGACCAGAGGGGAGCCGTGTTAGGCTTAACAGTGTTGTCAGGAAAGAGAGGGTTGACGAGTCTGACAGTCAATCCGTCTCCCTTGTGTTTGAGGAAGAGAGACCAAAGGAGAAGGCACGGTTGAAAAAGCAAGTGTCGCAGCTGAAACACCAACTCGAGAATCTGGAAGAATCGTTGAGGGAGAAATCCCGGAGGGACGACAGGGAACAGAGATCAGAGCGGTCGTACAGAGTAGAGAAGTCAAAGTCCCACCGCCCAGAGAAATCACGGTATACCGAAAGATCAGAAGAAAGGGAGCTGGAGTTTTTCTCTGGCAGGCCAGGGCACCGGGCTCACAAGCGTCATGACCGTGACGTGCCAAGAGACAGAAGGGAGCAGGGAAGGTACAAGGAGGACAAGAGGGCTAAGACTTCAAGGTTTCATCCTATCAGCAACCGTAGTCCTTTCTCTGATGATATCTTGGCAGACACTTTACCCAAGAGCTATAAACCCATCTCGCTAGATTACGATGGCACTACCGATCCAGAGGTCCACCTCAACCGTTTTGAAGGGTTGGTCACACTGCATATGTATACTGAGGGCATCAAGTGCCGTATCTTCTCCACTACTCTCACTGGACCAGCACAGTTATGGTTCGGAACACTCGCCCCCAATTCTATTCACTCCTTTGAGGATTTACAGACCCTCTTTTTACGTCAGTTCGCAAGCTCGCGAAGGGTGGGAAAGTCAGCTCTGTCACTGATGGATATCAAACAAGATCAAACTGAAACATTGAGAGAATACACTGCCAGATTTAACTTAGCCGCTCTGGAGGTGCCAGAGGCGGAATCTCAGATTAAAAATTGTGCCTATGTCAGAGGGCTCAAGCCGGGGCTCTTCTTTGACGAGCTACAGATCCGACCAGCGAGGGATTTCGACGATATTATGGCAAGGTTGCCAGGCTATCTACAGTTGGAAGACGCCAAGATGGCGAGAAAAGCGGAAAACGATAAACATAAAGTTAAAAGAGCTGAGGAAGCACCAGAGAGACAGAGACACCAGGACAGAGCACCATTCAGAGGGTTACCTCCGAGGGTACTGCCGCCCCAGCAGCAACGTACCGTGAACGAAGTCACGCGGTTTACTGAGTACACGCCTTTAAATAAACCACAGGAGGAAATCTTTCATTTGGTAAAGGATCAACCATTCTTCCGGGCACCGGGAACCTACCGGGATGGGCCGCCACAGGAGGGGCCTAATAATAAGCTGTGTGAGTATCACAACTCTTTTGGACACTATACAAAACATTGCGGACATCTCAAGCATCAGTTAGAGCTACTGGTGTGCCAGGGAAATCTCGACCAGTTCATTGACAGAGGAAATGAGGGCCAGAGGAGGAATGAGCAGAGGGATCATAGGGACCAGAGGGATCATAGAGATCAGAGGGATCAGAGAAATAACCGGGATCAACGACAAGAACAGGGGAATAATAGGGATCAAAGAAATGACAATCGGGATAATCGTAGGGAAGGGCCAGAGAGACAAGCACCTCCTCCCCCGTATAGGAGGGAAGTTCATATGATTTGCGGAGAGAACGGGACGCCCACATCAAATAGGGCTAAAAAACAAGTGATCAGAGCAGTGAAGTCAGGATACTACCACAAGCAGGTTATGGAGGTTACAACCGCGGCAGAAGAGCCGATGATCACCTTTGGGGCAGAGGATCTACGTACATTAATGTACCCGCACGATGATGCACTGGTTATTATGGCGGATATTGCCGGCTGTATCGTTCACCGTGTCTTCGTAGACTCGGGCAGCGCGGTGAACATCTTATATTGGGAGTGCCTTCAAAACATGGGAATCGACGTTCACATTGAGCCAACGAATGCCCCTTTGTTTGGGTTCGGAGGAGAAATGGTCATGCCTCTGGGTTATGTGGAGTTACCGTTAAATCTCGGCACTACGGCTGCTAATAGCAAAACTAGGATGGTGCGGTTCTTGGTGGTTGACATGCCGAAGCCCTCCTACAATGTGATACTTGGCCGGCCTGCATTGATGGCGTTTAGGGCAGTGATTTCTATGTTTCACTTGAAAATGAAATTCCCCATCGAAGGAGGGAGAGTGGGAGAAGTTTGTGGTGATCAAACAGCATCGAAAGCTTGCCATGTACAAATGCTTACACATTCAGCGGGACAGAAAAGGGAAAGAGTGACAGAGGGAATGGATACACGGAAGAAGGGGAAGGTGGGTGAAGTGAATGCCTCGGCAGAGGAGCGCTAGGAATTGGCCGACGTGTTGAAAGACAGGGACAGTACAGAAAAAACTGCGCTGGTGTCTACTAGTGACGTTTGCAACATGATCGAATTGTTCCCGGGGAAAGAGGGTTTTCAGACTAAAATTGGGTCTAACATGAGTGATCAAGTTAGAGACGAGCTCATTGTTTGCTTACGTAGAAATGCGGATGTGTTCGCATTCAACACCGCCGATTTGAAAGGAATTGACAGAGGGTTGGCAGAGCACTGCCTTAATGTGGATCCTAAAATTAAGCCAGTAAAGCAACGAACAAGGAATTTTGGGGCCGAGAAGGACGCTGCAATAAGGGAGCAGGTCTATGGATTGTTGGAAGCAGGGCACATTGTGGAGGTGCAATACCCAGAGTGGATTTCAAACGCGGTGATGGTACCAAAGGAGACAAATACTTGGAGGATGTGCGTAGACTTCAGAGATCTGAACGCCGCTTGCCCAAAAGACCACTATCCTCTGCCGAGAATTGACCAGCTGGTGGACGCCACGTCGGGATGCGCCTTATTATCCATGATGGACGCGTATTAGGGATACCATCAAGTTAAAATGAACAAGGGAGACATTGCTAAAACAGCTTTTGCCGTCTGTTGCGGGGTTTATGGCTGGAAGAGTATGCCATTCGGTTTGAAAAACGCGGGGGCCACGTATCAGCGGATGATGGAGAAAGTCTTCAAGGAACAGCTCTCCAAGAATATCTCGGTGTATGTGGATGACATGCTTGTGCGGAGTATAAGGGCAGAGGACCATGTCTCTGATCTCGAAGAAATCTTCACTGTGGTTAGAAAGCATCGGCTTATGTTGAATCCAGCAAAATGTACTTTCGGGGTCACAACAGGCAAATTCTTAGGCTACAAGGTTACCCCTGCAGGGATCGAGGTTAACGCAGAAAAGGTCAAGGCCATCATGGAGATGACACCACCCAGAGGGATCAAGGAGGTGCAGACTCTAAATGGGCGCATCACTGCTCTGAGCAGGTTTATATCACGGTCGGCAGAGCGCAGCATGCCGTTTTTCAAAATCTTAAGGAAGGGCACTAAATTTCTGTGGACAGAGGAATGCCGAGCGGCATTTAAAGATCTCAAGGTATATCTGGCAAAGCTCCCGACTCTGACTAAGCCGGTTCTGGGAGAAACATTGTATTTGTACATAGCAGTGGGGGAGGATGCAATCAGCTCTGTGCTCATCAGAGAGGAGGAAAGTTACCAGAAACCTATCTACTTCGTCAGCCGAATCATCCAAGGTCCTGAATTGAACTACACAGAGATAGAGAAGGCTGCTCTGGCGGTCATGGTCACGGCGAGAAAGTTGAGGCCGTATTTTTTATCGCATCGGGTAGTGGTGCGCACTGCCTTGCCTTTTAAACAAGTGCTGGGGCGCCCAGATTTGTCGGGAAGAATGGTGAAGTGGGCGGTGGAGTTGGGGGAGTATGATGTGGAATATGAGCCAAAAACAGCGATCAAAGCACAAGCGTTGGCAGATTTCATCCAAGAAACAACTCGACGTCCCGTACCAGAGTTTTGGGTTGCCTTTGTGGACGGATCAGTGACAAAAGAGGGATGCGGAATTGGGGTATACATCACATCACCGGGGTATGGTACATATCAATTTGCAATCAAATTCACTTGCAGACTGTCCAACAATGAAGCGGAGTATGAAGCTGTGGTCAGAGGGGCATTTTGTCAGAACTCAAGGCCGAATGTGTCATCATCAAGACAGACTCCCAGTTAGTGGCCCAACAATATTCAGGGGGTTATAGTGTCAAAGAAGAACGCATGAAGGCGTACCACCGCAAGCTCAGCGAGATGAAGGACAAGTTTATGGAATTCAAAATCGAGCAGATTTCCCGGGAGGATAACACGAAAGCAGATCTACTGGCGCGAATGGCTAGTGCAGTGGAACAAACCTGGAGCGATGAAATTATTTTACTCTGTGATACCAGAGAGATGGGGACTTCACAGGTCTTCTCCGTGGAGATCAGAGATGACTGGCGGGCTCCTATTATTCATTTTCTCAAGACAGGGGAGCGGTTGAACAAAGAGTCTAACCAGAGGGCCCGATACGAAAATTATTGCTTGCTCAATGACCAACTCTACAAACGATCCTTTACTCAGCCTTTACTAAAGTGCTTATCCCTAGAGGAAGCTAACTTTGCTTTAAATGAGGTTCATGCAGGTTGCTGTGGTGGTCACACGGGATTCCGGGACCTTGTACGCAAAATCATTCGGGCAGGGTTCTACTGGCCTAACATCAATAAAGACGCCAGACAGTTCGTCCGCAAGTGCAAGGCTTGCCAGAGACACGCTGGGAGAATCAACGTTCCAGGGGAGCCTATGGGCGTTATGTACGCTGCGTACCCATTCGACAAGTGGGGTATCGACATAGTCGGGAAGCTGCCTACGGCACCAGGGGGCAAATGCTTTCTGCTAGTAGCAGTGGACTACTTCTCTAAGTGGGTCGAGGCTGAAGCTGTGGGGAAAATAGATGAGGTGACTGTGGAGCGCTTCATTTGGCGGAATATATGCTGCAGATTTGGCGTGCCCAGGATCATCGTCTCTGACAACGGAACCCAGTTCACTGGGCAGAGGATCGCGGATTTCTGTGATCGGATGGACATTACTCAAAGATTCATCTCGGTAGCTCATCCGCAAGCGAATGGCCAAGTGGAGTTGGCCAACAGGACAATATGTGAAGGGATCAAGAAGAGGCTGACTCAGAGCAAAGGCAAATGGGTGGAGGAGCTGGATACTGTACTTTGGGCCTACCGCACTAGCCCAAAGACAGCCACGGGTGAAGCACCATTTACCCTGGTGTATGGATCTAATGCGGTAATACCAGCAGAGGCAAGATTGGAATCATATCGGATAACAACCTACGACACTGAGCACAATGCTGAACTTCGTCGAGCAGAGCTAGATTTGGTGGAAGCACAGAGGGATGAAGCTCGGGTCAGAGCAGCAAAATACAAAGGCATTATCAAGGCAGGGTATGACAAGCGGGTCAGAGTGCGGAAATTGTCAAAGGGAGATCTGGTTCTCAAGCAGGCTGATGCATTGAAGGCAGTGGGCAAGTTTGAAGCTAATTGGGAAGGCCCGTTTATCATCACAGAGGTCCTCGGGGGTGGAGCTTATATATTGTCGGATCCAGACGGCAGAGCTCTTCCTAGACCATGGAATATCAACAATCTCAAAAAGTTCTATGTATAACTGCTTCTTAGCAGGACTAATGCCAATGTAGACCGGATGCTCTTTTTCCCCACAGGGGTTTTAACGAGGTCCGGGGCCATAATATCAATAAAACAGATATGTGGTTCTAGGGAATTCCCTGGTGTTGTTTTATTTACTTTAAATTATCGCTTTTTTACATCACATATGCTATTTAACATGTTCATGCAGAGCATTGCACATGTCACCAGAGGGGGGAGTAGGGTGTATACCCCTAGCCCACAATTTACAAATTCAAAATACAAACTGCTTCTTAGCAGGACAAGGGAGAAACAAATACAAAAACTGCTTCTTAGCAGGTCAAAGGGAAAGCAAACATCAGGGATCGACGACTTCTCTTCCATGCGCCAACACTTCAAGCTCTTCTTCTCCGCTGAGACATGCCCACTTCTCAGATCTACTCCAGATCTACCCCACGCCTGCAGAGCATCAAGAAAACACAAACAAGTCAAAATACCAAAAGGAAAGAATACGAAGGAATAGATCAACCAACATCCAGATCTCGGGAACCCGGTAATAATGCTCTCAAATACGGGAAGTCCGCTCCTTACAACCACAAAGCTAGAGATCTGCACTGGAAGCACAGAGGGAAAAGCGGAGCCTTCAGGGATGTGAGTGTTCTGAGGGGAACTTCCCGTACTTGAGTGCCTTATAACTAAGTCAGGGGTGAATCAGAGAGGGCTTTCTTCAGGGTTCAGGTGACAAAACTCTCAAGTGGGGGAGAAGTCCTGTCCGTTCAGTCATAACACCGCAAGACCAGACTGAAGCAGAAAGGAAATAGAACCCTGGAGATAAAACTCTCAGGCGGGGGAGAGTCCTGTTTTTTCAGTCTTCAACATTGTGCACTTTCTTAACAGGACTCACTCCCCCGACTGAGTGCTTTACAACCAAGAGAGGAAGGGATACGTGGTATGAGAGACAAAGGGTCGGGAGATCTAGGGTTTGAGAGGAGATCAGATTGGGGCGGCGGAAATAAAATGAGGGATTCTAAGCTAGGTCATGAAGGGTGGAGGGGTATATATAGAGATGGTTTTGGGCTTAAGAAAAGGGCTAAGAGGTAACGGGCTCACGCGAGTTTATGGGCCGGAGATGGAATAAGGAATAATTGGGCCAACATGTTCATAACAGAGTATTGCACATGTCACTAGGGGGGGAGTAGGGTGTACACCCGTAGTCCCCAATTTTCAAATTAAAAAATCCAAAAATTGCTCCTCAGCAAGTCAGGGGGAAAAGCAGAGGAATCACGCTGCCGTCAAAGCAGAGGGAAGCGCTCGTAAGCCGCGAAAGTTGGTTGTGCCACCCGGGCCTTCGATGCTCCGCGCAGAGGGAGGGAAGCGCTCGTAAGCTGCGAAAGTTCGTTGTGCCACCCGGGCCTTCCATGCTCCGCGCAGAGGGAGGGAAGCGCTCGTAAGCCGCGAAAGTTGGTCGTGCCATCCGGGCCTTCCATGCTCCGCGCAGAGGTTGCACATAATCGTAAGCCACGAAAGTTGGTTGCACCCCCCGGGTCCTCCATGCTCCGTGCAGAGGTTGCACTTAACCGTAAGCCACGAAAGTTGGTTGCACCCCCCGGGTCTTCCATGCTCCGTGCAGGGGGTTACTATTTAATCGTAAGCCGCGAAAGTTGGTTGCGCCATCCGGGCCCTCCATGCTCCGCGCAGAGGTTGCACATAATCGTAAGCCACGAAAGTTGGTTTGTAACACCCCGTACTTTTCCTTATGTTGTGATATAGTGTCTTAGCACTATTGAGAGTACTGAGATGTCGAGATGCGAGACTATTTTTTTATGATTAGATAAGACAGATTGTCTTTAAATAGAGATACGAGTGACTAAACCGAGGATAGAGTTAGAATGATGAGATTCGAGAAATGAGCTGAGATAGAGATGCTGATTGAATTGAGTTGAGATTTTATTTTATTTCCGATTACCGGAATAAATTTACCAGATACTGAGTTATCAGAGTTTGACTGACCTATTAAAGAGAATAGGTATAATGAGTCTAACCTAGAGTCAAGGAAGAAAGAGTGAGAACCTTGATGAAAAGAGTCGGTCCGAGAGATGTCTAGTTTGTTTGGTTTGCCGACTGCTTTAATGTGACATTATGTGAAATTACGTGACTGATCGATTATGTGATTTTCGTGATGTGTGTCACTGTGACCGAGTTATTATGATTTTTATTCGAGACCTTAGCATTTGGAATTTTGATTAAGTTTCCAAAGCAAGTATGGGTTATTTTTATCGAGAAATCGAATGATGCCGGTTTATGAAAATTTTTCCGGGCATAATATTTTTTAAATTATTTTTTTTCCTACGAAGAGGAATATTATAATTGAGTGAGTGCACTAATAATAGTGCTATAGTTATTATTTTGGTCACATGAATAATTATACTATGGTATTTTTTTAATGAGTGACTTTTCCATAGTTATTGTGATTTTTATTTAATCACCCTTCTCACACTTTATTTTAATTTCACTACCATATGTTATATGCCTTAAATGACTAAGTATGGAGATGAGAGAGTAGAGATTGAGAGTATGTTATGGAGAGTGTAGAGATTAGAGAGAGATTAGAGAGAGAGAGATCATCCATTAATTAGCAAATATTCTCCAAGATTTGGAAATCTCCTTTAAAGATTGCAAGATCAAATACAATCTTGCAAAGCCAAACCTCTCTCTCCCTCACTACAATTTTCGGCCAACACCACCTCTCTCCCTCACACACATTTTCTCCCAACACACATACACTCATCTTCTCCATTTATCAATTCCACCATTTTCCTCCATTGATGGAAACCTTCGAAGCTTCCTAAAATATTACCAAACACTTCAAATCACCCTAATATCCTCCCTAAACATATTCTATCCACTTTTGATCAAGAGATTCCTTGAAGAAGAGCCTCAAAATTTAGAGTGAGAAAGTGTAGACTTTGGTAAGAACTTGGGTAAGTAACCATGTTTTCGCTAAAATCTTGTTTGAAAGATGTTGTGTGAGTGTATTCTTGAAAGAGGAGCAAGAAAATCACCCCTCCTTTTCTTTTCCAAATTTTCGAAAAAAGTGGGTCTTCACCCCTTTCAAAATTTTTCTTTTTCTTTTCTTGATTTGGGGTGAAAAATGAGAGTTATGTGATGTGTATTGATGTTTAATATATGTTGTGAAATATGTGTCATGAGATGTGAAACTTTGATGGAAGTTAGTTTACCCAAAAAGGGGAACTTTTGAGTCAATGAGTTAAATGATGAATTGATGAGGTAAATGAGTCTATGAGATGTATATGATGATTATTGATGGAGTAATTTGAGTATAAGATGTCAATTGGAGTTTTTGATGTGAGTTAGACTACTAAAATTAGGGATATGTGTATATATGCCCTTATTTGTGAATTGATGGTTTTGATGTGAGATTAATTGGTTAAAAATGAAAGATCTATGAGTGGATTAAAGATTCATATGTGTTTATAAATTTTGAAAGAGTTTAGTTTAGTAAAAATTAGGACTTTTTGGTCTATGTGTTATTTAAGTGATTTTGCTTGAGATATATGTTTTTAAGCATGATAGTAGTGTCTTTGTATTTTTGATTAAGTCTATTGTAGGCTAAATAAAATTTTGGCTTAGTTTAGTTTGTATGTGTTTTTGAGTTCTTGTATGATGTGAGTTTGATGTTTGATAAAATGAGGTCAAATTGCTCTATGATCATTTATGTGAACTTTATCCTTGTTTTGTTGAGAGTTTTATGTTGATACATGAATTCTCAATAAAATATAGTTTACATGATAAAAAGGGAGTAAATATGTGAATAATGAGTTATATGATGTAAAAGATCATATTTGAGTAATTGAGTAACTTTGAGTATGAAATTGAAAAGGGAATTTGTTAGATATGTTCGTTGAAGTATTTTCTATGAGATTTGAGTTGATGATGAAAGAAAAGAGTCAAGATTGAGTATTACGAGTATTTTGATGTATTTGAATGTTTTAAGTGCTTTAAGTGCTTAAAATGAGTTTTGATGAGTTTGCATGGTTTAAATGTTGAGTTGAGCATGTTTGTTTGTGTGTATGTTTCGGAGTCGTTTTTCACGACGCGCTGACTCACTGTTTTCGAGGGGTTCTTGATACCCAAACACCCTGAAAATTTTATGGTAAGTATATTTGAGAGTCTTGAGCATACCGGTAAAATTTCAAATCATTTGGACTTCATTTGATATTTTTATAAAATGAAAAACTAAAACTGCTACGTTCTGCCGAATTGTTCGGTGAGTATCCGATAGAGTCATCGTTTCCAGTAGCTTTCCTTAGCATTCTGGAACCCAAATTTTTATGGTGGAGACCTGAGTGTCTTAGCTAAGTACCCACCAAATTTCAGACCGTTTTGACAACTTTTACTATTTTTCAAAAATCAAAAATTTCGGTTGCTAAAAACTGCCGAATATGGTAGACTGTAGTAAAACAGTCATATCTCCTAAAATACTTGGAGTTTTTGATCCTACTTTTTTTTAAATGAAATTAGACTCAAAGAGGTTTCTTTTGGTATAAGTTACGACTCCAGGGGAGTTCTGTACAGAGTCTGGTGAGGTTTTAAAGTTGAGTCAGTGCAGAGTGAAGTTTGTTTTTGACTTGTCTATGTGTGTTTTTCATATGCTTAAGTGTTTATACTTGTTTATATGCTTGATTGCTATGAGTTTGAGCCGAGTTGAGAGTTAAATCGATAATAGGACGTGTGAATCCTTAGAAGCCGAGTATACCTAGGGATTGAGTTATAATGGGTAAATAGACGTTGAGTGAGAAGTTATAGTTAAGATGAGATTGGATTTAGTTAATGAGTTTCTGACTAAGGTTTGTTTTATCACATGAACCTTCGATGACGACGATGATGATATATGAAGGCCGAGCGAGACGAAGAAGTAAGTTGCCTGTTTTCCTTTCCAGGATTAGCGAAGGACTTCAGGTGGGCATTATTTTTATATTACGTATATAGAGATCCCCTGCGTGACGTAGGCCTCTTATACGATATTGAAGTGAATAATATGTTTTAACTGTTCAATCCCAATTTAATGAAAGTTATTAATGATGCATGATTGAGTTAAATAATGTTGAACTATTGACTTGCCAATTTTTGAATGATGATGAACTTGTATGCTACCCTCTACTGATGAGACGAATTCGGTCCTGCCACAAGCGGGATTTGTGCACAGAGGTGACTGTGAGCCGTCTATCGGGTCGGCCGGTCACGGTACTCGAGAGGGAGGCCTACTTCTCGGTACCTTGGGTGATAAATTGTAGATGTGGTACTTACATGTGGAGTAATTTGATTGCGCAATCGTTCATTTGATTAATTATGACGCTTATGTTTGAGATTCAGCTTTCACAGGTTTATTTATACTAAAATCCCTGTGATTTGCTTAAAACTGTGGCAAGTTCAATCTATAGCTCTGAGAGCAGCTTTTATTGTTTTTCGGCGTATGTCCACTGAGTATTATGTACTCACGCCCTGCATGTATTTCTAAACGTGCAGGCTAAGCAAGGAGCGAGAATGGTCTGGTGCTGGTGGGATTTGTTTAGCTGATGTATTTGCTTTATCGCACTTCCTTTTTGTTATTAGAGACTTGATGATTGAGATACTTTGTTTTTATTTTGAAATCAAGCAATTTACTCGCGGTTATATGTCTTCATACATATAATCGATTCGCCTTTTGCTGCAATACTCTGAATATTATGATTCCTTATGAAAAATGAACTATACCCGCTTTGTTTTTGTTCTTGAAATTCCTGATAATTACGAAGTTATGACGATGTTGACGTTTATACCCCTGGAGTTGATTTATGGAGTTTTCCTTAGCACTTTTTCATGCGAGCTTCCGCTTGATGTTCGACCTATTCTTCTTATCTTTTATTCTTTTAAAAATAGTCGTATCGATACTCGTACCCCACTATCACTAGTGTCGGTTTTCGGGCTGCGACAGGGTGGTATCAGAGCAGGTCATCTGCTCTGAGTCTATTGCTTGACTAAGTTGAACCCTTGATTGCTCCTACTCTTTTAAAATTGAGTACTAGTCTAATTTGAATTCTTAGACTAGTTTGAGAGAGTCAGTTCGAAACGAAACCCCAGCACCCCATCTCCTCCGGCTTAACGAGGTAAGAGGTTGATGTTGTTTCTTGTTGCTTTCCTGTTGAGAGCTGAGTTTGATTCACTAATGAGTTGCGTATTGTTTTGATGGCGGAAATGTTTGAGGTGATGGATTCTGATATGAGGCAGTTGTTGTGCCACCACTTCCCGAGGAGCTGTTTTCGATTGCACCTTCACCCCCAGCTGATCCGATTCCAGTTTCATCTGAACCTCAGATTGAGCAAGTGCCCTATGATCCTTATCCGAGGGTCGTTCCCTTACCGGAGCCGGGAACGTTGGAGTTTCAGTTATTTATGCATCCAGTTTTCTACCCACCGTCCCGAGATGCCCAGGAGGGAGGATCTCGGCCAGCCCTGCTCGACAGCGACGAGGAGGACCCCGATGAGGAGACTCTGGAGATGACGGTCGGCTATGGACGGACCCAGCCACTGCAGCGTCATACTACTACCGATAGAGTTGAGACATGGGTACCTGTTCCTGAGGTACCGGTTTTTGGTCCGATGGTGGACACCGATGTCGAGGATGAGCCGAGCGATGATAGCGTCTACCGACTGATTGACGAGTACGAGAGTCAGGAGTCAGAGCCGAGCAAGGAGACGGAGCCGAGTGAAGATATGGAGGTTGACGAGGCGACGAGCAGGATTTCAGGAGACGATAGCTAGTTAGCACGTGTATCTAGTAGACACGTACATATGTATAGATGTATAGTTGAATATATATATATATAGGTAGAGAAGCATAGTATAGTGCGTATTAGTAGATAGTGTATATCTATAGACGCTTAGTACTAATGATGCTTGTATAGCTAGAGCATCATTTTAGTGTTAGGACCTTTGTACATAGGATCCTACTTTTGGTAAAAGACCTCGAGAGAGAGGCAATTTTCCTTATATATATATATATACAGAGATGTAGATGATTAGTGAGTTCCACTACCTTTATCAGATCTTTGAGAATGATGATGTTGATGCTTGATGATAAATGAGAAATAGAGGTTGATGAGAATTACGAACGATGATAGACGAAAAATAGAGTAGACGAGAATCTTGAAAATTTTGAGATCGCACATGAGATATAGAAGTGAAGTGAGAAAAAGAGAAATTGCATTTAGTAATGACGAACGATTAGTTTCGAGGCCTATAGTTATATGATTCGTTTTCCTTATAGTATACCTCCGAGAAGAAGAGGGAACGGAAGGAACATAAATCGAGAAGAAGATAAAGAAGAGGAGCAGAGAGACCAACAGTTGAGATAATACGACGAGAGTTAGAGATTTCATCACGATTTATAGACACGACCCCAAATAGGACGAACGTATTATGGAGACTTCATGGGATGCATAGATGCTATTGACCAATTGTACTTTGAAATAGAGGTACTTTCACCGGGACCGCGCGTATCATCGCTAGAGTAGTCATGAGAGTAGGCTTATTAAGTCCCTATCCCGCTTGGTCGTATTTAAATTTTTCTGCATCCATTTGAACTCCAACAGGAGATGAATTAATTGCTATTGAGAAATTTTTCCAGATCCACTGTGTTCGAGCCTAAGTCGTTTGTGTTGGAAATCCTTACCCCTTGCTTTAACAGTGGACAATTTATTCATTTTCCACTTAGTGGATTGCTTCTACTCCCAATATTGATCTACTTCCATCATATCATATCTCAGTTTTATTCTAGTTCTGTTCTAGCTTTTGATCTTCCTTTGATTGTAACTTCTTCATTATCCTTGAGATAGCACTGGCTATTATGGAATCATTCCATAACTTGAGCTCGTCTTGTTCAAGATCAGACATTTTTATTCATCACATCCTATTCCCTACCACATCCGACAAGAGTTAGGAATGTCTAGGTAACTAGGATGGCATAACAAGAGGAGTGATTGGGAGAACCACGATTTATGAGAGCAATCGTAGGATATAATTATTACGGGACGAGCACAACTTTTCGACCATGAATTTTCTTTTATTAGCCAGTTATGCAGAAAGCTAACCATTTCGAGGATGAGAATAAGTGATGCTAAGACAGAGTAGGCAGTAGCAGATTCAAGAAGATCAAGATGACAGGTTAGAGCAGATAATGTATTCCACGATAGCAGACTGAGATGACGACTAGTATAGATGTAGCATCGTCGTAGTATTAGGGGATGTTTTATTTTCGTTATGCCCCGCAATTAGTAAGAGTTCTCGGGAGAGAAAATTTTCTTAAGTGTTCATATGACGATGACCAGAGTCTCTATGCTTGAGTAGAGTTTTGATCTGATGTTGCGATGATAGACATGAAATATGTCTTTGACGTTGAGTTATGAGAATTTAGAAAATAGTATGATGTTGAGTAAGAGTTTTATGATTTGTGAGTTATGAGAATTAGTTCTAAGGTTGATATGTGTTCCCTTAGACTTTTGTCGAGGAAGAAAAATCGATTGAAGAAAGAAATAGAGTTGATAATATAAGATAAGGCAATAAAACCGTAGCTGTATACGATCGTCAGTTTCGTGACTTGGTTCGGTGTGCCACATATCGAGAAGAGATGAACGAGAAGATGTCAGAATAGTTCCGATCAGGTTTGAGACAAGAGATTCGAGTCGATTTAACGAGTCAGAGTACGTGTATGTGTACTGAAGCATTAAATAGAGCGCTAGATATGGAACTAACAAAGCAGCCAGAGAAGGCGATTCAAGCTTCAGCACCCCAATCGAATTAGAGCATCCAAACGTGAAATCCACCTTTTTCCGGACGAGGGCAAGAAGGAAAGAGAAAATGGGACGACCGAAGTCAAGGCCCTAAGAAGCCGTGGCAGAGTCAGAATGTGCCACCGCCATATCAGAACTGAGACAAATGGCCTTATGTTGGCCCAGCTGCCCCAGCAGCAGTCTTTCAAGGACCGCGAGGGATATCGCCTTGCCCGAAGAGCAATAAACTACATTTGGGAGGGTGTAAAATGGGACAATATACTTGCTACACCTGCGAAAGGGTTGGACACTACTCGAACCAGTGTCCGAATCGGCAGCAAAGTGGAAGCGGAGAACGACCGAGTCAGTTTTGGCCGCAACTCGAAAGCAATGGAGGGAACTCTACCGCTACCTCTACCACAGCGACAACAGCCAGCCTATCGACCACGTCAGTCAAGAAGGCAACCACCAGCCCCGTAGATGAATTAATCCCATCACCAGATACTGTTCGCGCTTGAGCAGAAAGTACCGGACAAGAATCGAGGAAATTTGACAGGTATAGGTGAGATGAAAGGTGTGCCCAGAGTATTTTTGTTCGATACTGAACGTAGAGCCTGCTCCACAACCTCTAAAGAGTAACCACACCCATAGGCAGAACTACTACGGTTTCGCACGTGTGCCCTAACTTAGAATTTAAGTTAGAATCGATTAAGCTCGAGGCAAGAGACCTGAGATTGATGCCTATGTGACACTTGGATATAATTTTGGAATGGACTGGTTACAGGAAAACCATGCGAAGATACAATGCAAGGAGAGACGGATATCTTTTCAGCCACTTGGCCAAGAACCTACTTCCTTCATTAGCATTAAGAGAAAATGAAAGAAGACGCCGATCATATCGGTACTACAAGCAAGGAAACTCTTGCGAAGAAAAGATACAACAGCGCACGTTGTATATTTGAACCAGAGAGACGAATCCAAGGCGAACGTTGATGACGTACCCGTCGTGCGAGAGTACAAAGATGTTTTCCTGAAACTTTACCAGGATTACCACCAGATCGACAATTTGAGTTTACGATTGACCTTGAACCCGGTACCGCACCGACGTCGAAAGTGCCGTATAGAGTGGCCCATGTAGAGTTGCAAAAGTTAAAGCTGCAACTCCAAGAACTTCTAGAGATGGGTAGATTCTTTTGACGTTGGAGACAATGTTTTCTGTAAGTTCTCCCTATCTTGGGGAGTGTATCGTTTTCGAATAAAGGAAAGTTCAAACCGAGATATATAGAACCTTATGATATATTAGAGAAGGTAGGCCCTGTAGCCTATAAACTAGCGTTGCCTCCGAGCTTCGCGAACGTCTATGACGTTTTCCATGTTTCTCAATTGAGAAAGTACATGTTTGATCCAAAACACGTCATCCATCAAGAAGAAGTATCCCTGGAATCAGATTTGAGCTATGAAGAGAGACCTGATGCTATTTTGGACCGGAAGATCCAACAATTGAGGAACAAGTCGATTCCTTTGGTGAAAATCCAATGGAGACATCACGGTCAAGAAGAATCAACATAGGAACTTGACGAGAAGATGAAAGAGAGGTATCCAGAGCTTCTTCCCGAAGATGAATAACTCAAATTTCGGGACGAAATTTTTTTTAAGGGGGGTAGGATGTAACACCCCGTACTTTTCCTTATGTTGTGATATAGTGTCTTAGCACTATTGAGAGTACTGAGATGTCGAGATGCGAGACTATTTTTTTATGATTAGATAAGACAGATTGTCTTTAAATAGAGATACGAGTGACTAAACCGAGGATAGAGTTAGAATGATGAGATTCGAGAAATGAGCTGAGATAGAGATGCTGATTGAATTGAGTTGAGATTTTATTTTATTTCCGATTACCGGAATAAATTTACCAGATACTGAGTTATCAGAGTTTGACTGACCTATTAAAGAGAATAGGTATAATGAGTCTAACCTAGAGTCAAGGAAGAAAGAGTGAGAACCTTGATGAAAAGAGTCGGTCCGAGAGATGTCTAGTTTGTTTGGTTTGCCGACTGCTTTAATGTGACATTATGTGAAATTACGTGACTGATCGATTATGTGATTTTCGTGATGTGTGTCACTGTGACCGAGTTATTATGATTTTTATTCGAGACCTTAGCATTTGGAATTTTGATTAAGTTTCCAAAGCAAGTATGGGTTATTTTTATCGAGAAATCGAATGATGCCGGTTTATGAAAATTTTTCCGGGCATAATATTTTTTAAATTATTTTTTTTCCTACGAAGAGGAATATTATAATTGAGTGAGTGCACTAATAATAGTGCTATAGTTATTATTTTGGTCACATGAATAATTATACTATGGTATTTTTTTAATGAGTGACTTTTCCATAGTTATTGTGATTTTTATTTAATCACCCTTCTCACACTTTATTTTAATTTCACTACCATATGTTATATGCCTTAAATGACTAAGTATGGAGATGAGAGAGTAGAGATTGAGAGTATGTTATGGAGAGTGTAGAGATTAGAGAGAGATTAGAGAGAGAGAGATCATCCATTAATTAGCAAATATTCTCCAAGATTTGGAAATCTCCTTTAAAGATTGCAAGATCAAATACAATCTTGCAAAGCCAAACCTCTCTCTCCCTCACTACAATTTTCGGCCAACACCACCTCTCTCCCTCACACACATTTTCTCCCAACACACATACACTCATCTTCTCCATTTATCAATTCCACCATTTTCCTCCATTGATGGAAACCTTCGAAGCTTCCTAAAATATTACCAAACACTTCAAATCACCCTAATATCCTCCCTAAACATATTCTATCCACTTTTGATCAAGAGATTCCTTGAAGAAGAGCCTCAAAATTTAGAGTGAGAAAGTGTAGACTTTGGTAAGAACTTGGGTAAGTAACCATGTTTTCGCTAAAATCTTGTTTGAAAGATGTTGTGTGAGTGTATTCTTGAAAGAGGAGCAAGAAAATCACCCCTCCTTTTCTTTTCCAAATTTTCGAAAAAAGTGGGTCTTCACCCCTTTCAAAATTTTTCTTTTTCTTTTCTTGATTTGGGGTGAAAAATGAGAGTTATGTGATGTGTATTGATGTTTAATATATGTTGTGAAATATGTGTCATGAGATGTGAAACTTTGATGGAAGTTAGTTTACCCAAAAAGGGGAACTTTTGAGTCAATGAGTTAAATGATGAATTGATGAGGTAAATGAGTCTATGAGATGTATATGATGATTATTGATGGAGTAATTTGAGTATAAGATGTCAATTGGAGTTTTTGATGTGAGTTAGACTACTAAAATTAGGGATATGTGTATATATGCCCTTATTTGTGAATTGATGGTTTTGATGTGAGATTAATTGGTTAAAAATGAAAGATCTATGAGTGGATTAAAGATTCATATGTGTTTATAAATTTTGAAAGAGTTTAGTTTAGTAAAAATTAGGACTTTTTGGTCTATGTGTTATTTAAGTGATTTTGCTTGAGATATATGTTTTTAAGCATGATAGTAGTGTCTTTGTATTTTTGATTAAGTCTATTGTAGGCTAAATAAAATTTTGGCTTAGTTTAGTTTGTATGTGTTTTTGAGTTCTTGTATGATGTGAGTTTGATGTTTGATAAAATGAGGTCAAATTGCTCTATGATCATTTATGTGAACTTTATCCTTGTTTTGTTGAGAGTTTTATGTTGATACATGAATTCTCAATAAAATATAGTTTACATGATAAAAAGGGAGTAAATATGTGAATAATGAGTTATATGATGTAAAAGATCATATTTGAGTAATTGAGTAACTTTGAGTATGAAATTGAAAAGGGAATTTGTTAGATATGTTCGTTGAAGTATTTTCTATGAGATTTGAGTTGATGATGAAAGAAAAGAGTCAAGATTGAGTATTACGAGTATTTTGATGTATTTGAATGTTTTAAGTGCTTTAAGTGCTTAAAATGAGTTTTGATGAGTTTGCATGGTTTAAATGTTGAGTTGAGCATGTTTGTTTGTGTGTATGTTTCGGAGTCGTTTTTCACGACGCGCTGACTCACTGTTTTCGAGGGGTTCTTGATACCCAAACACCCTGAAAATTTTATGGTAAGTATATTTGAGAGTCTTGAGCATACCGGTAAAATTTCAAATCATTTGGACTTCATTTGATATTTTTATAAAATGAAAAACTAAAACTGCTACGTTCTGCCGAATTGTTCGGTGAGTATCCGATAGAGTCATCGTTTCCAGTAGCTTTCCTTAGCATTCTGGAACCCAAATTTTTATGGTGGAGACCTGAGTGTCTTAGCTAAGTACCCACCAAATTTCAGACCGTTTTGACAACTTTTACTATTTTTCAAAAATCAAAAATTTCGGTTGCTAAAAACTGCCGAATATGGTAGACTGTAGTAAAACAGTCATATCTCCTAAAATACTTGGAGTTTTTGATCCTACTTTTTTTTAAATGAAATTAGACTCAAAGAGGTTTCTTTTGGTATAAGTTACGACTCCAGGGGAGTTCTGTACAGAGTCTGGTGAGGTTTTAAAGTTGAGTCAGTGCAGAGTGAAGTTTGTTTTTGACTTGTCTATGTGTGTTTTTCATATGCTTAAGTGTTTATACTTGTTTATATGCTTGATTGCTATGAGTTTGAGCCGAGTTGAGAGTTAAATCGATAATAGGACGTGTGAATCCTTAGAAGCCGAGTATACCTAGGGATTGAGTTATAATGGGTAAATAGACGTTGAGTGAGAAGTTATAGTTAAGATGAGATTGGATTTAGTTAATGAGTTTCTGACTAAGGTTTGTTTTATCACATGAACCTTCGATGACGACGATGATGATATATGAAGGCCGAGCGAGACGAAGAAGTAAGTTGCCTGTTTTCCTTTCCAGGATTAGCGAAGGACTTCAGGTGGGCATTATTTTTATATTACGTATATAGAGATCCCCTGCGTGACGTAGGCCTCTTATACGATATTGAAGTGAATAATATGTTTTAACTGTTCAATCCCAATTTAATGAAAGTTATTAATGATGCATGATTGAGTTAAATAATGTTGAACTATTGACTTGCCAATTTTTGAATGATGATGAACTTGTATGCTACCCTCTACTGATGAGACGAATTCGGTCCTGCCACAAGCGGGATTTGTGCACAGAGGTGACTGTGAGCCGTCTATCGGGTCGGCCGGTCACGGTACTCGAGAGGGAGGCCTACTTCTCGGTACCTTGGGTGATAAATTGTAGATGTGGTACTTACATGTGGAGTAATTTGATTGCGCAATCGTTCATTTGATTAATTATGACGCTTATGTTTGAGATTCAGCTTTCACAGGTTTATTTATACTAAAATCCCTGTGATTTGCTTAAAACTGTGGCAAGTTCAATCTATAGCTCTGAGAGCAGCTTTTATTGTTTTTCGGCGTATGTCCACTGAGTATTATGTACTCACGCCCTGCATGTATTTCTAAACGTGCAGGCTAAGCAAGGAGCGAGAATGGTCTGGTGCTGGTGGGATTTGTTTAGCTGATGTATTTGCTTTATCGCACTTCCTTTTTGTTATTAGAGACTTGATGATTGAGATACTTTGTTTTTATTTTGAAATCAAGCAATTTACTCGCGGTTATATGTCTTCATACATATAATCGATTCGCCTTTTGCTGCAATACTCTGAATATTATGATTCCTTATGAAAAATGAACTATACCCGCTTTGTTTTTGTTCTTGAAATTCCTGATAATTACGAAGTTATGACGATGTTGACGTTTATACCCCTGGAGTTGATTTATGGAGTTTTCCTTAGCACTTTTTCATGCGAGCTTCCGCTTGATGTTCGACCTATTCTTCTTATCTTTTATTCTTTTAAAAATAGTCGTATCGATACTCGTACCCCACTATCACTAGTGTCGGTTTTCGGGCTGCGACATGGTTACACCCCCCGGGTCATCCATGCTCCGTGCAGAGGTTGCACTTAACCGTAAGCCATGAAAGTTGGTTGCACCCTCCGGGTCTTCCATGCTGCGTGCAGGGGGTTACTATTTAATCGTAAGCCGCGAAAGTTGGTTACGCCCCCCCGGGCCCTCCATGCTCCGCGCAGAGGGTTACTATTTAATCGTAAGCCGCAAAAGTTGGTTACGCCCCCCCGGGTCCTCCATGCTCCGCGCAGAGGGTTACTATTTAATCGTAAGCTGCGAAAGTTGGTTACGCCCCCCGGGTCCTCCATGCTCCGCGCAGAGGGTTACTATTTAATCGTAAGCCGTAAAAGTTGGTTGCGCCATCCGGGTCCTCCATGCTCCGCGCAGAGGGTTACTATTTAATCGTAAGCCGCGAAAGTTGGTTACGCCCCCCCGGGTCCTCCATGCTCCGCGCAGAGGGTTACTATTTAATCGTAAGCCGCGAAAGTTGGTTACGCCCCCCCGGGTCCTCCATGCTCCGCGCAGAGGGTTACTATTTAATCGTAAGCCACGAAAGTTGGTTACGTCCCCCCGGGTCCTCCATGCTCCGCGCAGAGGGTTACTATTTAATCATAAGCCGCGAAAGTTGGTTACGCCCCCCCGGGTCCTCCATGCTCCGCGCAGAGTGTTCAAGCTTGGATGGGAAGCAGCAAAGGAATGCTTGGATGAGAGTCATCAAAATCCTCGCCAGAGGAGTCATCAAAATCCTCGGCAGAGTAGTCATCAAAACCCTCGCCAGAGGAGTCGCCAAAATCCTCGCCAGAGGAGTCATCAAAATCCTCGCCAGAGGAGTCACCAAAATCCTCGCCAGAGGAGTCAGTCAAAATCAGCAGAGAGGTCATTCAGATTTCAACAAAGTCAGAAATCAACATCAATACCAAAAATATATACCACAGTTGGAGATCCGGGAACGCAAACTCAACATCAGCGGATAACAAAAATAACACGAAGAACAAAGGAAGGCAGAAGCAGCACAGAAACTTAAAAGGCAAGACAAATAGCAAGGCAATCTCATTCAAACAAAGAATGCCAAAGAGGCAAGCTATACATTGAACGTCAGAGGTAAGTATCAAGTTTTTGGAAATTGAAAAGTTACAAAAATATTTGCCAAATCAAAAGGGAGAGCAGGGTTATCAAGCAGGAGGAACATAGGAATCTTCAGCAGGGGCAGGGGAGACTGGAGCAGAGGTGGCAATTGCGGGGACCTGGCTAGCAGAGGCTCCCTCTGTAAGCACCGGCAGCATCCCAGCTTCCTTCATCTTCGGGAGACGGGAATCCACGTCCAGCAGCTTCGCAGCTTCTTGTACGTATAATTTCTCATCTCTGTACAAGACAAAAAGCTTATCCACTGCGGAAGAGGAGAAAGCAGAGTCATCAAAGGCTGAGGCCGCTAAGTCAGAGGGCATGGGAGGCACCATGCTATATTGAGAAAATTTCCGGGTGCCCTTGCCAGTAGGATCCCGTAGCCGGTTCACGAAGCCCACCAGGGAAGCAGAGAAGGCAGGCATATACTTGGGAACAGAGGGCAACGAGTCAGACCCAACTCCAAAGGTGAAATAAGGAAGGGCCTTCTCCAGCACTGGATACCACCACACCGGCATCTCCGGGGAATTCTCAGGGATCTTCATCGGCTTGTTTATGTCCTCATCCTCGAGGTTATCCATCAAGGCCCGCAGATCCAGGGTGGCAAGCTGCTCCGGAGATGCCCCCGCCATCTCTAACGCCTTCATGGCGGATCGCTGTATCACATAAGCAAAGAGGGGCCCGAAATCTTCCAGATACTCGGGAGTTCGTTTGAAGGCCGCCAATGTACCTTCCAGCATCACCTCCAGGAAGTGCTGGCCTTGTGGAGATAAGAAATATTCCAGACGTTGATCCCGCGCCCCTAGGACATAAGCACGGTTCTGAGCCTCCACAAGCGTCTTCCTCCAGTCATGCCTGGCTTCCCTATAGTCTTTTTCGTACCCCGCCTTGAACCTTATAAGGCTCTCATGGCTCTCCCTTGTCACCCTTGTCAGTTCAGAGGCCAGGGACGACTTTTCCACCTCTACTTGGGCCAGCTTGGCCTTCAACTCAGCAATCTCTGCCTCAGCTCCACTCAGGCGCTCCACCACCCCGGCGACGTCGTCATCACGCTTGGCGATGTCTGCCTGCTCTTTTTCTCTCTCCTTCTCCAACACATCATAATCGTGGATGCGCTGGATAGCTCCCTAGAGCCGAGATTCCACCTGCAGGGAAATAGAATGGATTAGGTCAGAACAAAGAAACCATCTTCACCAAAGGAATGATTTTCTTCAGAGAAAGGGGCTCCACCAGAACAGTCAAAAGGTTAATAACTTAAATTTTTAGATAAGGATACCAGCTGCAAAATACCTGAAGAGCTGTCTGGGCAAGCAGACTTGCCAAAGCCCCTCGTGTCAAGTTCTCCATTTTCTCCTTGTCTTTCGAATGAACACGAGAAGACAAGGCATCAATAAACCCCTGCCCCGACAAACTTGAAACTGGGCCAGGGACAATATCTTCTGATTCATCAACAGCAGGGACCACAGCCTTGCCCTTGCCCTTTTCCCCAGCGGAAGGAGGGACTTTCGAACCACCAGCAGACTTCTTGGCTGGAGTCGCGGACTTGCCAGCCTTCTTCAGGCTTTCCTGCCTCTCCTTCTCACCCACGGAGATCAGAGAGCCCCTCTTCCGCTTCTTTGAGAGATCGGGAGTGGCGGTGTCCTGGGCAGAGTTGGGAGAAGGAACCTCGTCAGTAATGTCCACAATTTGGACACCTTTTTCACCAGTACCAGATGCATCACCAGTACTGGGGCGTCTGCGCCCATGAACAAGGCCGCCTGCATCGACCTCCTCCGCATCAAATGTGCGTAAGGCTTCCACATTTCCCTCTGCGACCTCTGCCACAGGGAGAGAGATAGCCATCTCGGACCCAGTGGCTTGAACGGGAAGGTCCGTGCGGGAAGCAGAGCCCCCCGAGCCATGTTCCCCGCTGCGGGTAGGAGAAGCAACGACAGCCAAATTGGTTCCGCATTGTTTCCTCCAAGACATGTCTGCAAATAAAAATTCTACACCGTTAGAATCAGGGTAACAAAAGTCAATATATTTTCTAACTCATATTTTTTACCTATCGATTTCTGTGGATATAGGGGAAATAGGCCGTTATAGGCCAAAGCCGAATTGTTCTCGGCAAGATATCTACAAGGGAGGGGCTCGGCGGCGTTCAGGGCATTGAGGTGAGTTATAACCCCCAAGTCAAATGTGGAGGGGGAACCTGGAGAAGCAGGTTTATAGGTGGTACGAGGGTTATGCCATTCCAGCTCCGCAACGCCGTAATTGCGCCAGGAGCCAACAAGAGTGCGCACGTAACAGTATTGAAACAAAAAATCTGTCATAAGAATTTAAGGAGGAAAGGAAGGTGGTGGGATACTTCTGGAGGCCAGCGAAACTGTATAAAGGGCTGCCCTGCATACGGAGCGACTGGGTTTGAAAAAATAATTTGGCGGTGTCTCCAACACCGTGAGCTCGGCACAGGATGTGGAAGGCGTATAACTTACGGATAGCAGAGGGGGTGACTTGATAAAAGGGGATACGGTAATGGTTGCAAACCTCAGCCAAAAGAGCAGGGGGAGGAAGCCTTAGGCCAGCATCAATCTGGGCCTTCCAAATGACCACCATTCTAGGATTACGCATTCTCTCAGGGGGCGTTGAGGCCTTAGAAAAAGGTTCAAACTTCAGGTCTGCGGGGTTACGACATTTGGCCTTCATCTTTTCCATCTCCGCAACGCTAAGGCGGGACTCAGGAATAGACTTGGGAGGTTGGGGTGTCTTTCTGGTTTTCTTTTTAGGTCGGGAAGGACTCGGAGTAGCTTGGGAATCGTGAGAGACAGAGGGGGAAGGAAGGTTTTCGAGACCTTGGAGCCGGGAGGAAGAAGATGAAGAAGCATGGAGAGAAGGAAAAGGCGAACGCGAGGGCTGGGGAGCGGAAGTGGAAGCCATTATCAGAAATTTTTATCCTAGGGTTTCTAGCACGCTCAATCAGAGCACCAACAAATTTCAAAACTACTTACACTAAACACAAAATATCGGGAGAAGAGGATACGCGAGTTACCTAGGTCAGGAAAAGATTGACAGTAAAAACTGGAACAGAGGGGTCGCGGGAAAGTACGCCGGAACAGGGAGAGAATCGCCGGAAATCGCAGATGAAGGAATTAGGGAAAAAGTGGAGAAGATGAATAGTAGGAAGCAACATTTTGAAACTGACTAAGTAACGTACGCGAGCAACTACCACCATACGGGATGAATGACGCGTGGCATACGGGAATTAATCAATGGCTAAGAATTTCTACGGAGAGACGAAAAGACGCGAAGGTTAAAAACTAACCTTGGGGTACGGAAAAAGCACTGTAGAAAGGGCGGGCATTTAATGCTAGTGACGTCATCCACGCGGGCGAATCCTCTGACTAATTGCATCGTCCCAGAGTGAACTAGTCAGACCAGGGGAGGGAGTAACAAAAACGCCAGAGAACAATTTACAGGGTTTACCTTTACTTTCTTACAAAATTATAATTCTCATGTCTTCATGATTTGCAGGGACGAAGGAAAATAGCACAACGCTGGCTTTAACAATACTTCACTGGTTGAACACGAAGAATACCCGGTTCAACCAGACTAGAGGGGGGGAGTGGTTGATGAGGAGTGATATGTGCAGAGTAGGGAAATGATGCAAAACAGAGGAATCAACTCCACCAGCGGAATAAGTATGGCAGAGGAAGTACACTCGTCAGAAGAAATCATCCTCTCCAGAGGGATCTTATCCACTAAAGGCATCTCATGCGTCAGAGAAGTCACCCTCGCCAGAGAAGTCACCCTCGCCAGAGAGGTCACCCTCGCCAGAGGAGTCACCCTCGCCAGAGAAGTCACCCTCGCCAGAGAAATCATCCTCGCCAGAGAAGTCACCTTCGCCAGAGAAGTCATCCACGCCAGAGAAGTCGCCCTCGCCAGAGAAGCAGCCTCCGCCAGAGGAGCTACCTTCATCAGCGGAATCGCCAGAGACGCGGAAGATTTCCCGCGTGAAGACAAATTTACCGACATACCCCTCTATCACGCCAAGCGCATGCACCACAGATGATTTTACTATTTTTCCCTCCGATGTAGTCTATAAATAGAGCCTGAGCTCGTGCATTGTGATTACGCTATCTCTTACTTTCAAATACAACAGCTAGTTTTCTCTTGAGCTCCGATTTTCCAATTGTTTACTTTGCTTTCTCCGATCATCTACGCTAGGTATAATCATGCTTATTACTCTTTAGATTAGGTGTTGGTTTATAATCATTGTTTATTTGTGAAAGGCATAGGTGACTCATTTCTCTGTTTGCTAGTGTATGTTGATGGTGTCCTTATAGCTGGACCTAATCTCTCCTTAATCACAGCATTGAAAGAGTATATTCACTCTATCTTTACTATCAAGGATTTGGGAGTAGCCAAGTATTTTTTAAGCATGGAGGTTGCTAGGGGAGACTCGGGTACTTGTCTCAATCAGCGCAAATACATTTTGGATCTTATTGATTCAGCTGGCCTTCTTGGTTGCAAATCAGTTGCCACCCCACTGCCACTCCATTGTAAGCTCTCTCACAATGATTCTCCTGATTATTCACAGCCTGATGCTTATAGAAGGTTGGTGGGGCGTTTACTCTATCTTAATTTGACACATCCAGATATCACATATGTTGTCCAGCAACTTAGCCAATTTGTTGGGTCACCATCGGAGCTACACTGGGATGCAGCTCTGCATGTGCTCAAATACTTAAAGGGGTGTCCCTCCCTTGGTTTATTCTATCCTTCCTCAGGCGAGTTGACACTTACTACATATTGTGACGCTGATTGGGGCTCCTGCCTTGATACTCGGCGGTCCCTCACTGGATACTGTATCTTTCTTGGAGTCTTGGCGCTGCAAGAAGCAGGCAACCGTTTCTGCTTCCTCTGCTGAAGCCGAATATAGGGCTTTTAGTGCTACAGCTCGTGAAATGACTTGGGTCTCTCATCTCTGCACCGAGTTTGCTCTGGTCCTCCCTTCACCGTTGCCACTGTACTGTGATAACCAAGCAGCAATACACATCACCAAAAATCAGGTTTTCCACGAGCGCACTAAACATCTTGAAATCGACTGCCACCTTGTACGTGAGAAGTATCGCGCTGGTTTTCTAATTTCGCTTCACCTTTCTACTGCTTCCCAGCTCGCGGATGTGTTCACTAAATCCCTAGCTGGTCCTCATTTTCGTCTACTCTTATCCAAGCTCGGCATGGTGCACCTCCACCATGTCCGGCTTGCGGGGGGGGTAATGGAATAGAGTTATGGTGTTCTATAGAGCTGCCGTATGCTTGCTTATTTCTTGTTTGTTATATTTGATACCACGTGTCACATAGTGGTTTGTTGTTCTATTTTTTTGACTCTTCTGTTTTTTTGACTCTGTGCTATCATCTATAAATAACCTCAGAGTGTTGTTTTGTAAGTAACCTTTTCTCTAAGAAATAAACGGCAGTAGCTCTCTCTCTTTTCATGCTTTCTACACTTTTGCACTCACACATTTAACAGCAAGACTAGCTGAAATGCTCAACAAATACTCAGACGAACTGCGCTCTGCAAAATCCGCAATGGGGTTACATGATAGCCTACTTTATGATGGGGGGACCACATGGTGTAAAGATGCTGCAGTGGGGTTACATGATAGCTTACATGATAGAATTAGTTTTGATTTTTTTCATTTTTTATTTAAGTTTAATTTCATAAATTTAAATTACACAATTTACTTCAAATTTAAATTGCATTAATTTTGAAATCCTAAAAATTACATAAAATTTAATAAAATAAAAACAAATCCTACAAATAACTATTCCGGCCCTAGAGGTCCGAAACGTGCCCAAACATGCTCCATCAAATCATATTGGAGCGCAGCGTGCAACTGCCTATCTCGGAGAAGGGCATCTCTTTGGACATATTCCTCGAATGAAACGGGGGTTGCTTGACCACTCTCCGTCGAGTCACTGCTAGACGCCCCATGTCCCGCGTCGTCATCTCTCCAATTGGTTGCTTCTTCACCTTCGTGCTCCACAATCATGTTGTGGAGAATGATGCAACACAGCATGATGTCCCGGAGGTGCTCCAAGTACCAATTCCGCGCGGGATTGCGAATTATTCCCCACCGTGCTTGAAGGACTCCAAAGGCACGTTCAACATCCTTTCGTGCCGATTCTTGCATCTTCTTGAACCTCGTCTCCTTCTGATTTGTCGCCATCGGTGGACTCTTGACGAAGCAACGCCACTCTGGATATATGTCGTCGCACAAGTAGTAGCCCATCTGGTAGTAGCGATGGTTCGCCTGAAAGAGCACAGGCGGGGCAGTTCCATCCAACACGTCGGCGAAGAGAGGCGACTGGTTGAGAACGTTGATGTCGTTGTTCGAACCAGCGACACCAAAAAAGGCATGCCAAATCCACAGATCGTGGGATGCAACGGCCTCCAATATCAAGGTGGGCTCTTCCTGATCCCCGCGTGTGTAGGCGTCGTGCCACGCCTTTGGACAATTCTTCCACCCCCAATGCATACAATCAAGACTCCCGAGCATCCCGGGAAATCCGTGTCGCACCTCGTGCATCTGGGTAAGGCGTGTGATGTCCTCCGGCGTTGGACGGCGCAGATAATGGGCTCCAAAAGCCCGGATGACCGCCTTGCAGAACTTCTTGAGGCATACACGCCCGGTGGAGTCGGCGACTCTGAGATACTCGTCAAAAGTATCCACACAGAAGCCGGTGGCTAACTGGCGGATAGCCGACGTGCATTTCTGCAACGGGGAAAGAGAGTTCCGACCTATTGCATCAGTGGTCATCTTGAAGAAAGTATCTACACCTTGAACAGCTTCCACGATGCGCAAGAAAAGCTCCTTCTGCATTCGAAAACGCCGCCGAAAAAATGTAGGTCCGTACGTCGGATTGTCGTTGAAGTAGTCTTGCATAAGACGTAGGTGGGCTTCCTTTCTATCACGGTGGACGTAAGATCGGTGACGTTTCACACGTCCCGCCTCCGGCGCCGGCTGGCCATAGATGTGAGCAAGCAGTTGTTTCTGCAACTCTATCTCCTCCATGATCGCATGAGCTACACCGTCGGATGAATCAAACGAAGAACCGTGGTTGATTCCGCCATTGTCGGAAGAAAGAAGATGAAAGCGCTTGAAGGAGGAACAAGATTGAAAGAAATTGAAAGAAGAAGGAGAATTGTGGAGTGAAAGTGAGGAAGAGGAAGGAGGAAGATGTAGTTATAAAGAGAAGAAAAATTGAAAAAAAAATATATATATATTTCAAACGGTCAAATTTTGGCACACAAACCGAGGAGTCAAAGCAGTCAAAGCTGTCAATTTTGAGTCAAAATTCGAATTTCCATTTTTTTTTAAAGAGGCGCGTGTAAAACACTCGCCTATATTTTACCGTTTAAAGGGCTACACGATAGAACGTGTAGCCCTCGTGTAAATCTCTCCCGCAACGGTTACACGATAGCACATTTACACGATAGCCCTATCGTGTAATGGCTATCGTGTAACCATTGTGAGTGCTCTTAGAGGAGAGCCGATCAGTCGGCCTCCCCAATTTCATCCCCAAATCCGCATTCCGCACTCTGCTATCGAGGAAAGTGAAGGAGATTTCTTCGACGCCGTTTGACTGCGCGGAGAAGATATGGAGCTACATACAGACCGTGGTGGTCGCAGTGCTGCTGCAGCACTGCGACAACTACCCGCAGCTCATCTCGTGCACGAGGCGAGCCGCGCAGAATCTCATCTCGAGGAAGAAGCAGCAGTCGGTTGATTGGATAAGCGACCTCGTGGAGATGGAGAAGCTGACGGACTACACGTGCAACCCGGAATACACGGCCTCGTGGAACAAGCTGATGGCGGAGCAGGGCGGTTTCATGGAGAGGATTCGCGGGAATTTTCCTTTGGCGAGCATTAGCAGATACGGAGAAGTGAAGATTGCGCATCTGTGGGGGCTGAACTCGGACGTGGTGCAGGCGGCGTATGATCTGAAGATGAGGATGGCGGCGTATTGGGACGTGGCGACGAGGAGGATGGTGGATAACATGGTGCTGCACTTGCTCTTCAGCGTGCAGAAGCTGGTGAATAGGGAGATGCAGAAGGAGATCATCGATGAGCTGATGGGGCCGCAGGGGAATGGGCTGGAGAGGATGCTGGAGGAGCTGCCGTCGGTGTCGGAGAAGAGGAAGAAGCTGCACAGCAGCATCGGCTTGCTCAAGCAGTCCAAGGATATCGTTGCTGGTATCATGGATCGGATTTCTGTCGATTTTGATTGACTCAGTCTGAGTGTGGAGATGTAATGAATCTTACTCATGCATCGTTTCACTATTATGTTAAATAAGAATGCTTATTGTGATTTAGTTTCATTTTAATTGAATTACGATTTATAAGAAGGCTTATTTGAGCGAATGCGTAGTAGCTATTGAACATTGTCAAATTTCATGTTTCTAGTATTCGCCCAGTGCTGTTGGTCTCTCAAAGCAAAAACTATTGGAAGTTGATTAGTAATAGTAATAAAATTTGTGCGATACAAACTTTCGTACAGATCTTGTGTCCTACAATTTAATGTGAGTAACATTCTTAAATTGTTATATTTTTTTATTTTACTTTTTTCAATTTTAATTTATTATGATTTACTATAATAAAAAGTGTCCTACAATTTAATGTGAGTAACATTCTTAAATTGTTATAATTTTTTATTATATATTTTTTAATTTTAATTTTTTTTATTATGATTTAATATAATAAAAAGATAATTAACAAGGGTTCACTAATCCAATTAGGGCTTATAATTTTTTTTATATCTATTTGAATTAATAATTGATTATTTGGGTTAATTAATTCAAAGTTAGGGTATATAATTTTTAAAAATTTTAATTTTTAGTGATAAATATTAATTAGAGTTCATAATGTTAATATTTTTTTATTTTAACAACTAATAATTATAAAATAGACAAATTAAGAGTGGTACATGCTAGTACACACTAATTATGGACAAGAGGATCTCATCGTTTTTATACTTCCCTCCTTCAAATATTTTCCTTTCTTCTCATCTTGGTCTATCTTTCTAATTTATTTTTAGAAACAATTTCATTAGTTATTACCTTTATAATCTTTATTTTTTTTTATAGAACTCATTCACCACTTTTCAAATACACAATTAATTTTTATTAAAACTCATACCACTTTTCGCTAGGAAAATGTTTGAGATACGGTGTGTATTTTACATTTAAAATTACTTGAAGATCAATTATTTAGCACCCTTCATTCTTTGAGATATGAGATGTGAAGTGTAGACTAGGACACAAAACAAAACAAGAATTTGTAAGATAAAAAATGGAGCACGGATTGTGTACCAAAGGTTTTTGACAAGGTCATGGAGTTTATAATTTATTAAGTTAATATTATTATTAATTTAAAATGTTAAAATTTGAGTTAGGTTTCAAAAGTAAGATTATAAAATTAAATGACCAAACACTATTTTTTATTTGGACGATTGGAAATCAAGAGTCTTCCCCGAATTGAGATTCAGTGTACCATATTTGATATCTCGTTTGTGGTTCATCTTCAATTTTATTTTTTTCCTTATCATTTTTTTTCTCCTGTTTCAACTTTGTGGAGTATCTTTTAATTAATACCTATGATTATTAACTAGGGTTTATTCCATCTAATTAGGGTATACAATTAGTTTTTATCACTTAATTTCACATTTATTAGCTAATAATATGTTGATAAATTAAAAGATGGTATATAATTTTTTGAAATAAAAGTTACGTATAATTCATAGTATTAATAAATTTTATTTCCATAAGCAATACTTTTAATAATAGCTATAAGAGTGAGAAATAGTGGCACACATTGTGGAACACTGAATTTCACCTTGACCGCTTTAAATCGTTCTTCAATAATTTGTTTTTAATTCTATTCATGATCGTACTCACATCGGCACCCCAAAATGGCCTGACCCTCTCAATCGAGTTGCGATTTGTTGCTTTTGTATAAGGAGGTTCGTCTTTCTTCTCTTCAATCATTTGTTTGTTTTTTTTTTTTTTGCAAATTTATTAAATAACGAAAAAAGAATGAGTACAAAGTACAAAATACCTCAGGTATACTGAAGGGGATCAATAATTTGTTTTTAATTATATACATGATTGTGCTCACATCGACACCCCAAAACAATGACCGAGTTAGAAATTTCAATTGGGGTGCAACCAGAGGCGAACACACAGACGGGTTTAAGTTCCCCCAAAACATTTTATTTTTTCAAAATTGTCAAATTATTGGTATTTAATTTAATTTAAATTAAATTGTACTCCCTCCGTCCACCAAAGATATGCCACAATTTCCTTTTTCGTCCGTCCACAAAAAATATGTCACATCCATTTTTAGTAGTAGGGTCCACACCATTCCACTCACATTTAAAGTGGGACCCTTACTCCACTATCAACTTCACTCATATTTTATTAAAACTCGCGCCGAAAGAAAAGTGGCATATCTTTGGTGGACGGAGGGAGTATTTTGGAAGACAATGATGAAGGATAGTTTGTTGGCAAGACACTTTTCTTCCAATCAATAGGTTGGGGGCTCAAGTCACCTAAAAGTCTAGAGTGTAAGTGTGTTTTTTCTTTCTTCATTGTTACAAATTTTTTTGTTAAAAAAAGAATTGTATTTTGGAAATTTCAAACTCAAAATTTTGGAAATATAGTCACTAATAAGGATTTTTTCTACGTGTGGCTTAAGGTGCGATGCGGGTTGAAAACTTGAATAGTGGATAGCGCAGAAAAGATTGAAGTCTGGAGAGGACGTCTGTGTAGTGAAGAAGATCTTTTTCTTTATCTTTTTAAGAATGAAGAAAAGTAAACTTGCTCACAAACACAAACAAATTTACATGTGAAGTAAGCAAAAACACCTTATACAAATGAGTTATACATTTTATCAAATAGATTGTATGCACTACGTATGAGATTTAATTTAAATAATGAAAGTGTTGTAATACCTTATAATTGGATAGAAAAACTCAAGACGACAAGCACTACAAAAAAAAACGGAGATGCGGCGACAATAAAATTGATTTTCTGACGATAAGATTGAACGGGAAACGTAAGACAATTTAGGGGTTAAACAGCTAATTAAGGGTACACATTTAGTATATTAATAATTTTTAAATATTATACTAATAAAGAAATTTACATAATTGATATTCATAATCTAATGGTTGAGACTTAATGTTTGACAATCATTGTGTAAATGTTTTAATTCTATGTAGAATACATCTGAATTCACAATGTAAATGTGTGAAATGATGAATTAACCGTAGTTCTTGATGGTCTAAGGATTGAAAATGATTCATGTTACATTGTACAACAATTGTATTTGCATTTTTACTCTTCTCATCTTCCTATATTATATAAAAACTAAATTATTGAAATCGTGTGTGTATATATATATATATGGGGAAGCTAAAATAAAAACATTTTTTTACAGTATAAAATAGGAACACTCGTGGGCCTTTAGATTAAGAAGAATCAATGGTTAGATTTATGTCCACATTACTAAGTAATATTATTCGCAACTTTTATAATGGGTCATTTCGGTAAATTTTTTTGTAATGAAACCAATTATTCCATAAATTAAGGGATTAGGTGATTAATCCTAGGAATAATTATCAATGTTAGATTTCAATTTCTTATACTTTAAATAAAATCGTCAAAAACATTTCTTCAATAATTCTATCATGAATTTAGGTTTATTTATTTATTTATTTATTTATTTATTTATTATTATTATTATTATTATTATTATTATTATTATTATTATTATTATTATTATTATTATTATGTGTGATCTTTTTCGTTCATTATGTTCTTATTATTTTGTGGAATAGTGGTTTGGTTAATTATTATTTGTATCATTTATTTTATATCAAACTTTGACGAATTAATTAACATATTATAATATGAATTCACAATGATGTATGTATGAATTATTTAATTATCATGGATTTTGGCAAGAAATAAATTAACTATTATTTGGTGTAGTGTACGAGCATCTTTAAAAAATATAATTTCAATGTTTGAGATTAGTTTAGTGTTTTTTTTAAGGGTTAAGTACCAAATACTCCCCTATCGATGGCGTCCCTATCGCGTTCAGGACCCCATAGTCAGGACGAGCGTTGTTTGCTATCTCAACGTGGCAAAATCGAAGCAATTTCCCCCCTGCGTTTTAACACCGTTAAAACTTTTTTTTTAATTAAGATGGGCTCTCTCTCTCTCTCTCTCTCATCAAGAAAAGAATCGATTCGAGCCAAGAGAAAACACTCCAACAATGGTGAATCAGTCATCGGAATTCGCCGGAGACGCCACCCTCGACGGCCACCCTCATATTGCCTTAATTAACACCTTCTGCGAGATTACCGCTTGCCCTTCCAAATCTGAAGCCCTATTTTTCCTGGAGTCACACAATTTCGATGTGGACGCCGTGGTCTCCACCTTCCTAGACGACGCTAACCCCGTGGAGCTCGCCGCAGCCGGTCCGGCCTCCCCGGCGGCACAGTCGAATGCTCACTATTCGCCTTTCGAGTCACTGTCGCCGTCTCCTTCCCGCTCGCGATCCCCGCGCCGCCGCCTACGTCCCGCCCATATCACCTCCGCTCCGCCGCTAAAACTGGTGCTGGTGCTTCTGCTGCTGGAGGCGTGAGACGTGGAGGAGGTGGTGGTGGAATTAGGACTCTCGCCGGTCTGAATAAGAACCCTAATAATGAGGAATCTGATAGAACCCTAATTTTAATTGAGTCACCATCAATTTGTGAGCAGGCCACCAAAGCTCGGCGGCTGCGGTTGTGCCGTCGTTCTATCCAGAGCAGGGGAAGGAGTCAATTTGTGAGAAAGGCCGAGGGAGACAGAGGCGGTGTACGTCGCCGGCGAGGGAACAATGAGGGAGAGGCAGATAGATGGTTAGCCGAAGGGTTCTTGCAAGGAGGGAAGTCGTGGTGGCGGAGCTCGGGTGAGAGAGATTTGCTGAGTTCACGGTGGAGAGGTTCATTGGGGGAGGGGAGATGCCGACCGTGTACCACGGCGGAGGGGCGGTAATCTCTCGCCGGGAAAGGATGCTCGATGGGGGGAGGGGGAGAGAGAGAGAGAGAGCCCATCTTAATTAACAATTAAAAATAATAATTTTTTTAACGGTGACTTAACGGTGTTAAAACGCAGGGAGGAAATTCCTTCGATTTTGCCACGTTGAGGTAGCAAACAGCGCTTGTCCTGACTATGGGGTCCTGAGCGCGATAGGGACGCCATCAATAGGGGGGTTTTTGGTACTTAACCTTTTTTTTTAATAATTCATTAATTTATTTTTTAATGGTTAAAGGTCTTATTCACTAGAGTACTGGTATATATGTTGATTTTAGACTTTTTTTTTTCTTTTTGGCCAAAATTCATGATAATCAAATAATTCATATATAAAACTATTGTGAATTATTAATATAATGTACTGAATTCCTCAAAGTTTGATAGTATGATAAGAAAAATAATTAAACAAATCATTACTCCATTATTATGAAGAAAAAAAAGACCATAAATTATGATAAAAAAAAAACCTAAATTCATTGTAAAATTAAATTTAACTTTTTATTATTGTTTGAGTTTTTTTTTAATTAATTCATGAACATAATTAAAGTTCTTAAAAATAAAGGTATTATTATTTTGTGATATTTTATTATGAATTCATACATTCATACTTGATAAGTCATAACACAATTCATACATTCATACTTGATAATCCATACATTCATAATTGATCATTCATCAAAGATTAAATTCATACATTCATACTTGATTATAACATTAAATTTACAGATGAATACTCCATAGTTCATTACAGGCAAATTATAACACATTTTGGATTAATTGAAATTGCTTATAATGTTATATCTTGTCAAAATGCAAATATGAAATGCACATATTCATTTATATCATCATGAAAATTTAGATCGATATCGCTTACAGTTCATTACAAATTATTCCCCATTTAGTAAAATTGCATTGATTTCAGACATGATTGTTGTGCACGATTAGTATGAATTAAACATTAACATGTATGAATTATTCAGTATAATTAGTATGAATTAAACATTAATATGTATGAATTAATATGTATGAATTATTCAGTATGATTAGTATGAATTAAACATTTATTTATATGTTTTTAATAATTTCATTAATTTATAATCATGAATGGCGTAAATTTTTTGCAAAAAAGATTTATTTCAAAGATCATTCTAATTCACATATTAATTGCTTCATATATTAATTCCATAATTATATTGCACACAAATCGGAAGAAGATTAGTTGGTTATATGGAAGATCACATGTCATTTCCAATTTTACCCTTTGATGCATTAATCTATGCATTTGAGGAAGGAATTCATCGAATTAATTAAAGAGAATTGTCTTTTAAATCAAAATCGTTCAAAAACTGAAGATCTATGGTCTGGATTTGATCTTATTTTATATACTAAGGATAGTTTTCTGTATAGCCTCCCCCTATATATATATATATATATATATATATATATATATATATATATATATATAGGGAGAGGTTCAAGAAAGAACCATAAATAAAAAAAGAATGGAGAACCATTTTTAGCCATTCGATTATCAAGATCTACGGTGGATGTATTACCTTGTTGGATGAATGCAGATCCTGGATTCAAATCCTGAAGGGAGCAATTTTTATTATTTTTTTGAGTGCATTAATTTTAACATCGAATGCATTAATTTTTACAGTGAATGCATTAGATTTGATGGTTCTCACGTTCTCACAAATAATGTAGTTCTCTCTAGAACCACACCCTAAATTGGTTCACTTGAGATTTCTAAATATTTTGAGATTTTGAGATAAGTGAACATATAAGTACATTTTGATGAACTTGTCAATTGATTTTTATGAATGCGCGTTGGTCTGGGGTTGAATCCCTGCAAGTGGCGTATTTTTCTAATATATTAAATAGATTTATATGTTCATCAGTTATATTGATTACGCTCATTTTTTTTTTTTATATATGTTCATTTATCTCAAAATATTTAAAATCTCAATAGAAGCTAACCTTATATTATTGGGAATTTATAAAATTTGGTTCACTTCTCAAAAAATATTGGTTATGATTTCTTACAAAAGTTTGGTTCCACGAACAATCCTCCGAGAGATTGAATTTTTTGGAAAATACATTTGATTATTTATTAATAACAAATATCATATTAAAATAAATATATCACACGAACTAAACTAAGTATATAAAAAGTATTATAAATAAATATAGAATAAAAAATATATAAATTGATTATTGATGCTGATGTTGTTCGTCCATCGGACGAAAGGTGTAGGAATATTAAACTTAATTAATACTCGATTTGCCCGAAGATCGTCTCTTGGATTATCTTAATTCACCATACATCGATTAAACCTAGCATGCTCCTATTAATTTAAGTGTTGCACCTTGGAGTTAGAAATACCTGAAGAATTCCTAAGAATTCATCAACTCGTCGCTGAACAGGTTAGCCAACTTCAATCCTTCGTTTGAAGCCTCAAACATCCTCCAATCGTATTTTGCTCAGAAATACGACTTCTTCCTTTTCGAAAGAGATTTCCGTGACCATCTGTTTCGTCCAAATCCGAGTTCTGTAGAGGAAAATATGATCGTTCTTCGGAAACTGCCAGAACTTGATTTCCTGCGAAAAACTGATTCCAGCTCAGATACTAAAGCAATTGCATTCCCATCGTTCAATGACCCAGTTATACTAAAGCAAATTTTTAGTATACAATGCGTCTAAAAACCAATCACCTAACACTTTTCCCACTTATATTTAAAGTTTCCTAAGTGGGTGGCCACAATCGCATTCCCATCGTTCAATGACCACTTGCAATAAGCCTTTTGTGAAAAGATTAGTAGGTTTCTCCAATATGTGAGAATTTATTCTATTAGCACATAACCTCGATTTACGAATAATCATATAACTTGGTACTTACTCTCCATGTGTTTGACCCCTTGTGGTTCTTGGATTCCTTAGAGTTTACAACTGCACTTGAGTTATCACGAAGGTAATCCTCTCACGCAAACTAGAAATCACTATTAGATCCTAGAGATAGCGGTCAAACCAAATGGTTTTACCTCCCAAGGAAAACACATAGCTCGAGGTGATTATTTTTTGTTCCGGTTAGCCTGGAAATCCGAAATCGTATAATCCAAAAAGGACCTAAACTGTCTAACTGGTAAACTATCCTTATTCTCTAGTCAGGGACTTGAGAATATAATTTACCACAGTTCAGTGTCCTTAACTAGGACTATAGTGATATCTTACAACCATGCTAACTGCATAGCAAATATCAGATCTCGTACATAGCAATCCATACATGAAGCTATCTACTGCGGAAACGTAGAATAATGCCTTCATTTCCTCAACCTCAAAACGCATCTTAAGACATATGTCTTTAGATAAGGAACGCCATAGCTCAAAGGTTGCAATCCTTTCTTGGCGGTATGCATACTAAAACGAGTATTCTCAGTATCAATGTAAGACACTCGAGATAAGCCCAACATCCTTTTCTAGTGATCCCTTATAACCTTGATCACAAAGATGTATACTATACCTCTTTAGTCTTTCATCTGAAATTATTCGAATAACCACTACTTTATGTCTGATAATAACTTCATATTGTCGCCAATTAGGAGGGTACTATCTACATAAAATGCAAGGTAAGCCACATCACCGATGACACGAGATGCTTCTCTTTCTCCCTCACATAACCTTAAGGTTGCTGCACATAGATGTCCCTACCTTCTCCAAGGTAACGGTTTTAGGAAAAAATTTGACATCCATTTGCCAGACCTTGATTGTTCAAGTGAGTTGCTATGGGTAAACTGGTCCAAATTCCTGAGCATAAGAAATTGGCGAAAGAACATCATCATAAACTATACCATCACACTGGGTATAACCTTTCACCACCAGTCTAGCTTTAAAAGCTACGACCTTGCTCATTCGGACTTATCATTCTCTTGTATACTCACTTGCAACCTATGGCTTTACCACCTTCTAGTAGCAAGATTTTCCAGCATACACCCATTTTCTTAATGGATTGCATTACTGAATCCATTGAGGCGTGCCAGGAATAATCATTCTCGTCTCCCACTAATTCCAAGTAGATATCCGGGTCGATTTTCTTATATTCGCTATCAGAGACCGAATCTAAAGATTCTCCCAAGAACATAAATCGATCGGGTTGTCCCACAACCCTCCAACTAAAATGGAGTTGTGGTGGCACGTATATGTCAACAGTGTGTGCAGTGTCTTGTGGTACAAACTCTCACACACTTGGCTTGGGTTATGGAATCGCCTATGTATTGCCTTAAATTTCTTGAAGCACAATATCTGACTTGGATGAATTATTATTCACATAGTCCACTTCTAAGAATCGTTTGTCATTGCTAATAACCACCTTCTGATTCTTTAGCACTAATTGCAAAGATGCATAACTCATCATCGAACATATTTTTCCAAGAGTGACCTATTTCTTCCCTCCACCACACCATCTTATATAGGGATTACATGGTGTAGTAAACTGGGTTGGAATCCCAAACATTGACAATGAATCAGAAAAGATCATTCCTAACACATTATTGGCCCTTTATCCCCTTTGCCATGAATGACCTGGTAGCCATCTTTTCCTCTATACAGGATTCGCAGGTTCCAAATGGTATAACCTGGATTGAATCCAATGTACTATTTAGACACGAGCCTTTGGATCCTGTTAAGATAGATGTGACCTAATCTAGGGTATCAATATATGTGTAAGATCCTCATGAGAGATTAGCCTTAACTTTTCTTTTTCTTTTGTTCGATGATGTACATACAATATAAAGGTATTATGCAGACAAGTTATAGTATAAAGAGAGATGTTCAAAATACCAGAATAGACAACTTTGTCATTTCCTATGATAGAGACACCACTATCAAAAATGGCATAATATCCATCTATTCAAACTTTTGGAACATGATAAGGAACTTTAAAAAATTAAACTATGTCTTTAGAACATAAAGACAAGTCTCCAATTGCAACAACTGCGACTCTTGTCGCGTTGCTTATGAAGACAATCATCTCATCACTTTTCAGCTTCCTTGTCAACTTAAAAAGCCATGCAAGGTGCAACAATCATGATCAGTTTCTCTCGTTATCCACTACGCACAACTGAGTAGAAAACGAGTTAACATGTCTCAGTTACTACAGCAAGTGAAGTACCTTAATCCTTTGCCTTGAGTATTGAAAGAAAAATTCCTCAATACTCAATCTTTATCACACCATTACTCCCACTATTTTCCTTGTCTTTCTTGCCCCTTGGACCCTTCTTCTTCCCGTCTTTCGACGAAGAAGATGGCCCTCTTTTGGCAATAACAAGTGCTTGCACATATCTTTCCCACAAATTCCTTAACCGTAACTAGAGCATTCAACAACTCAAAAAGAGTATTATCCTTCTTGCTCATAACAACGTTGAGGTGAAAGTTCTTAATTAAAAGACTCGGGAAGATAGTTCAGGATAATATCGACTTTTGCCTCACCATCGATACTCCCACTGAGCAAGTCAAGTCCATCAAACAAGTTTGCCATGTGCATGACATGCTCATGCACTGAGCTATGCTCGCTCATAAAAATAACAAGATTACTCTCATCAAATTTAAACGAGTAGCCCATTCCGACTCTCCAAACGTTTTCTTGAGATTCAGCATGATGCTAAGAGCATGGTCCATGCCCTGATGTTAGAGTTGCAAAATTTGTGACATTGTTCTCATAATATAGCATATAACCACATTATTCATTTTATGTCACCTTTTATGCAATTCATTTTTCCCATCAGTTAACTCATGGTTTGGACAGATAGAACGTGGAGTAATAAGAAGCACAAAATTTGTGCTAGTTCGTGATGAAGATAAACTCCAAAAATGCATTTCCATATATATATATAGACCGGTTAAAGATTTTGTGCAAGAATAAATAAACAATAGGAGACATAGACATATCTGAAAATAAACAATTTAAACATGTAAGAACATAAAGCACATAATTCGTAACAATAATATTGTAACCTTTTGATAAAACAATATTGATTGAAACCTCCAACCGCCCAAGGAATCTCATATGCAAGCCACGCGTGTGGACGTTTACACACGAACTCCTCAACCAAACTATTCACCTAGTCATTTAATTTTCATTCATGTCAACTTAACCTTTTGACAAAGGAAATTAATAGTTGGACCTTAACTAGACCATATCATCGTCAAGAAGGGACTCCACGGGGAGTTGTACATTGTACTTGATATGATATCTAAGCAATGACCACAATTTGACCTTGACAATTAAATTCTCGAAATTGACATACTCACTCGGACCATGCCGCTTTCAATTTAATTTCTTGGTTATCTTATTTAATTCCATTCTCCAAAGTACTCGTGAAAATCATACAAGTAAGCCACGCGTGTGGACGTTTACCGCATAACTCCCACTACTTTAATGGATTTAAATATTTTTTATAGAAACCTCATCTGACAAACTTATGAAAGAACAAACATGAAGTAAGCCACGCGTGTGGACGATTACTCACATCGCCAATCACTTTGTCTAGAGACCGCTTGTGGAGGTCTAAAATAATTTTTAAGCACTTTAAAAATTATTAAAACTGCTTAATCTTTTTCTTTCAAAAAGTTTGATTATGCTCAACACATAATCCTAAACATGCTCTTCTAGAACGCAGTAAAATATGCTCGCAGAATTCTAAAACATGCTTAAGAAAACGATAAACCTAGCATGCTTGTCTAAGCGCAGTTAATAAACACATATTAACAAGCAAAGACAGAAACAGCATGCAAAGAGCATAATGGATTAACCCCACGACATGCAAAGAACATAATAAAAGGAATAAAGTTCTTCATGACCCATTCGTGGAATCCCAATTCTAATCTATTACATTTAAAATAGAAAAGAAAAACTCAAAAACAAAAACTCGGCCCGAACCAGCTCCATCAGGCCCGTCGTTGAAAACTAGGGTTTGGGAACCCCTAGGGTTAGCCTCAAGATTCGTGCGCCACTTTCTCGGTAACCTCGACAAACAGAGCAGCAGCAGTTCAGAGGCCAGAGCAGAGACAGCTCAGAGGCCAGAGCAGAGATCGCTCAAAGACAGAGCAGAGACCACTTAGAGCCAGAGCAGAGACCGCTTGGAGCCAAAGCAGAGACCGCCCAGAGCCAGAGCAGAGACCGCTCGGAGACAGAGCAGAGACAGCTTAAATCCAGAGCAAACACCGCTCGGAGCCAGAGCAGAGACAGCTCAGAACCAGAGCCAAGACCGCTCCAGAGCCAGAGCACATACCGCTCAGAGCCAGAGTTGAGACATCTCCAGAGCCAGAGTACATACCGCTCAGAGCCAGAGCTAAGACATCTCCAGAGTCAGAGCACATACTGCTCAGAGCCAGAGTTAAGACATCTCCAGAGCCAGAGCACATGCCGCTCAGAGCCAGAGCTGAGACATCTCCAGAGCCAGAGCACATATCGCTCAGAGCCAGAACTGAGACATCTCCAGAGCCAGAACACAGACTGCTCAAAGCCAGAACTGAGACATCTCCAGAGCCAGAACACAAACTGCTCAAAGCCAGAGCCGAAACCCAAACTGCTCAGCGCCATAGCCGAAGCCCCAAACTGCTCAGAGTTAGAGCCGAAACCCAGATTGCTCAGAGCCAGAGCCGAAGCCCCAAACTGCTCAGAGCCAGGGCCAAGACAGCTCCAGAGGGAGAGTGCAGCAGCTCGGAAGCCAGAGTGCAGCAGCTCGCGGACCAGAGTGCAGCACAGCCTGAAACCTGTTCATCCACTCCAAAAACCTGTTCTTCATTCCACATCTGATCGTCTTCGTCTTCATCTCGTTTAACCATATTACAGATTACAGCCAAAAAATAAAGTACAACTTATTGAAATTCTAATCTAACCACTGATTTTCTCGTGGTGGAAAAACGATTACAACGTCAAAACGACGTAAACCATGAATCAACAGATCACGAAGAACAGCAGCAGCAACAACAACAGGCCAAAAACAACGCACATATTAATCGAACGCGAATTATCAGACAGAGCCAAGAAAACTAATCCGGGCTTTGATACCAATTGTAGGAATATTAAACTTAATTAATACTCGATTTGCCCGAAGATCGTCTCTTGGATTATCTTAATTCACCATACATCAATTAAACCTAGCGTGCTCCTATTAATTTAAGTGCTGCACCTTGGAGTTAGAAATACCTGAAGAATTTCTAAGAATTCATCAACTCGTCGCTGAACAGGTCAGCCAACTTAAATCCTTTGTTTGAAGCCTCAAACGTCCTCCAATCGTATTTTTCTCAGAAAGAGCTTTCCGTGGCTGCCTGTTTCATCCAAATCCGAGTTCTGTAAAGGAAGTTATGACCGTTCTTCGGAAACTGTCAGAACTTGATTTCCTGCGAAAAACTGACTCCAACTCAGATCTTCTGAACTGTATCCCGCTCAGTTCCCAACGTTGGATGGACAACGAACTATGAGAACTCCCACAGAGAATTTGACCACCTTGAAATTGGCGTCCCCTACTGCTCTCTCTAAAACCCTAATGTTGTGTATCTTATTCTGAGAGTAGATAACTGTATTTATAGACAAAACACAGTCCTAGGGCTCCAATAACTGTACTAGGCGTCCCTTACTCATTACTGGGCTCAGGAGACTTTGGGCCAGTCCAGGGATCAGATACAAGGAATAAAGATGGCCTCTAATGAATTAATTCTTATGATCAGCCCAGATCATAATTAATTCATAAGTATTAATTCATTCCACTAGAGAATCAATACTAACTTTACCCCTTTAATTATTGCCGGTGATGAGTCGGGGGCTTGTATTTAGACTTATTAAATCTCCGTATTTAAAATATCCGACATCCATTAATTAATTAGAGCTCTGACAGCTTAAATTAATTAATCTATTTGTAATCCTTAAGCAGTACCACTCAAACCTTATTATTGCGCCTGAACTTAATCAACCTGCAGGGTTTAACGCAATAAACCTTATTGAGCTCCTTAAGGGGATGTCATTATCCTATACCGGATACGGGTACTAGTACAGATAACCAAATATCATATATTGACCGCTATCACCCAAGATACAGAGTACTCAAGTTAATATATAACTCTCACCCATAGTAAATCAAAGTGATACACGAATCAACATATATATATATATATATATATATATATATCTGAAATCTTATTAGTATTAAGATTCTATTAAGTCACCGAGATCTTGATTCTTCACTTATGTCAGATAGAAGAATACATTTCACTGTGATCCTATCAATACGTTATGACATACCAGTATAGACAAATAGTCAAGACAAACTATTTCCATATATACTGCAGCCTAGACCAACGACTCGTCCTAGAGTCATCTCGGCTGTGATCTATTTATATTTCTTAAGTTTATTCCAATTATATGACCTTCTGTGATCCGTTAATCACCATATAATCAACTTATATAGAGATAAATGACATACATATGCAATCACGAACACAATCAGATAGGAAATTAAATAGTGAACACATGAATCATTGTATACAAGCATAAAACGTTCTTGCTTTCAGTATACAAATCCAACAAAAGGATTGTTAATTAGAAATAGAAGGATTTTAGGATACCATATAAGGATTTAGAATTGGTGAAATCTCTTAATACTCGTTTGGTTCAAGTAGGATAATAGGAAGGAAATGAAATCAAATATAAGAGAGGAATGATAATAATAACTATTACCTTTTATTAAATGTTTGATTTAACAACGAAAATGAATCACTAGTACAAGATAATTCTTTTGTTTGTTTCTTCTCTATTTTGAGGGGTAACAAATTGAGTGATTGAGTTACCCTCAAGGAAGGGTAATGATTAACTCATTACCTAAACCAGATTCCATAAGGTTGATTTCTATTATTTTTAGCTCTGCTCGTATCTCCATCTTGTATAATGGTCAGTTGAGTGGATATTTTGCATGCTCGAGAGGTGTTAGGCAGGGGATCCTCTCTCTCCTATTCTTTTTGGCATCGCGGAGGATGTTCTGAGTCATTTGTTTATGAATTATGTTCAGTCTCGTCATTTGGTGCCTATGGATTTCAGTCGTGCTTATCACTTTTCTACACATCTTTTCTATGCTTATGATATCCTGATTTTTTGTAAAGTCTCGGTGAGAAATGCGCGAAAGATCAAGAAGATCCTTGATCTTTATGGAGAGCTTTCTGGGCAGATCTGTAACCCAGTGAAGTCTCACATTTATTTTGCTTCCAGTGTTTCCAATCCTATGAAGAATGGGGTCAGGAGGGAGCTGGGGTTTGCTATTGGCTCGCTGCTAGTCACTTACTTGGGTGTTCCGTTGTTCACTGGTTGTATTCACGCCTCCCATTTTGTTTCCATTTATGATAAAATTGTGAACAAGTTTTCTCGATGGAATGCTTGCATATTTCCATGGCTGGCCGCATTTGCTTGGTTCGTTCGGTCATTCAGAGTTCTGTGACTCACTCCATGATGATATACCGTTTGCCGAAGTCTCTCATCTATAGTTTGGATAAGAAATGCCGTAATTTCATTTGGTCTGGTATTGTTGACAAGAAGCCATCTTGTCCGGTTAGTTGGTCCTGGGCTTGTGCATTTCGTGCCGAAGGGGGTTTGGGGATCAGGTCTTTTTCTGCCATGAATCGTAGTTATTTGATGAAGATTGCTTGGAGATTGGTGCAGAGTCAGGATTTCGCTCACCCCTATCTTGAGCACCCGTTATTTGAATAAGGATTGCGCCAAGGTGATCCCTTTTCACCTTTCTTATTTCTTTTTTGTGCGGAGGCCCTCTCCGGTCTTCTTCGCAAAGCTGAGACAAGATCACTTATCCATGGAGTTCGTCTGAGTCGCACTGCATTTACAGATGACTGTATCATTTTTGGAAGGGCAAATTTTGAAGAGATAGCTGAGGTTCGTGATATTCTAAGGCGGTATGAGGGTGTTTCTGGGCAGAAGGTGAATCTAGACAAATCTTCTGTCACTTTTAGCAGCGGCGTTCACGAAGAAGCGAGGATTTCTCTTGTGGGTCAGCTTGGTGTGGCGTGTGCTACTAATCAAGGCAAGTACCTGGGCATTCCTAGCACGATGGGCAGATCAAAATCAGAAATCTTTCAAATGTTGGTGGACAGGACAAGGAAGAAATCTAAGGACTAGAAAAGGCGCTTCCTGTCAGGGGCTGGAAAAACGGTTCTTATTAAGGTGGTGCTCCAATCGATTCCAACATATCTTGTGAGTTGCTTTGCTTTACCGGATCAAATTTGTCAACGTCTCAATAGTATTGCAGCGAGTTTCTTCTCGGGTCAGAAAAAGGAGGAACGACGTATTCATTGGAAAAGCTGGAAAAATTTGTGTCAATCGAAGGGGGAAGGTGGCCTTGGTTTCAGAGACATCAGTTTATTTAATCAAGCCATGCTTTCTAAACAAATTTGGAGACTTCTTCATAATTCATATTCCATCTTGGCTCGCTCTCTTAAAGCCCGGTATTTTCCACGTTCGGATATTCTTCTAGCTAGCAAAGCTCATAACCATCTTTTGTTTGAAAAAGTTTGCTAGTATGACGTGATCTCTTGTTGGAAGGTATTGCTTGGAAGGTGGGTGATGGCTCGAGAATCCGGTTGGGGTGGATCCTTGGTTACCAGATGGGTCCGAAAGGTACTTTGCTGCGCGTGTGCTGGAGATATGGAAGGAGACCAAACTACAGAAGGTCTTGCTCGATGATAGGCTTTCATAGGATATGGAGAAGCTGTCAGAAATCTTGCCACCTTGCGAACTTTGGAAGTTTTCTTCTTATTTTCGTCCGTCTGGAAGCATGGATATTCGTTTTTAGGCATCGGGAAAGTTTGACTCTTATTCGGTTAAATCTGGGTATATTTTAGCTTGTTCCATCAAGAAGCGAAATGAGGCTTCAGCCTCTTCATCCTCGGCCGAGCTATGGAAATGGATTTGGGGTCTGGAGGTTTTGCCCAAAGTTAAGCTCTTTATGTGGCGTTGTTTGGCGGGGGCGATTCCTACTGCTCAAGCTCTCATGAGTAGATCGATTAATGTCGATCCGATGTGTCGGCGTTGTGGGGATAAGGTGGTATCTTTGGAGCATGCTCTTAGAGATTGTCATTGGGCGGCGTCGCCTCTTCGCCGCTCACCTATTCCTGATTCTGATCCTTGTTCCGTGGTGGATTGGTTTGATAGCATCAGAAGGATACCCCATCGCGAGGTTCACCAGACCTTTGCTACTCTTGCATGGGCGCTTTGGTGACCATTGTGCATTCTCATGTCTCTCCCAATAAAGTGGACTGTTGTCGAGAACACCAAACCAAGGTTGCGTGTGATGCGGCTGTTGCTGTCGGAATTGGTGTGGGGTTTGGAGTGGTGCTTTCGGATGTCAATGGCGTGATTTTGGGCTGCCATTATGGTTTCATGCCGGGAGCCTTCAGTGCTGAAGAAGCCGTGGCCATTCTTGAAGGTATTCAGATGTGTGTGGATCGGGGAGATAATGATATTATTCTGGAAACTGATTGCCAAACTCTCTACTGGCACCGCTCCCATCGCAATGCCGACCCCTCCTATATCAGTGTTACTCTCTCAAGGATTTTTCTCCATGCTAACAGTTTGAGGCGTTGTGTTTTCAGTTGGACTGCTCGGGAAGGGAATGTTATAGCAGATCGCTTGGCTCGCATGTTAATAGTTTTTCTTCTGTTAGTTATGAGGATATCCCTCATGTTTTGAACTTTTCTGGTTCTCATTAATCCAAGGTTTTCCCATTATTCAATGTTAAAATTAAACTTAATAAATCAAGCAATTTTATTTATCAAATAAATCATATCTTATTTGCATAATTTATATACTCATAATATAAAAGAGATGTTCTTTTACCTCTAAATTTTTTTACCTTTCAATTTTCCCACTAAATTTCTTTCTCACTCTTTGTTTTTTCTTTTTTTTTTTCAGAAAGTCGTTAACTTAAATTCATAAAATGTTAAAATTAAAGATTAAAAGAAGATCTTTAATTTGATGTAAAAAAATTATAAAAATGAATAAGTTATGATAGTTTAAAGTGTCAAAATTAATTTTTTATTGCTCTTATTTATCTCTAATGTTGAACATCATACTCTTTTTTCATTTTTTTTTTTTCGTTTGTTGGTGAAAAAGTAAGTAGACGACATTTTTTTCGTTTCAAAAAAGTTCACATGATTGGTTAATTATAATTATTTTAAGTTTAAATATTTTAAAATTATAGTAGTAGTTTTTAATGCAATTAATTAAGGAGAATAAAATTTGTTTTAATTTTTATATGAATTTGTAGATAAAAAATAAGTTATATATCTTAAAGAGTAAAATTTTGAAGTAGCCAAAATGAAGCATAAAACACAATTTATAGCCACACATTGAAAAAACATAAAATTTGGCCATTTTTATTGACTTGGACGTTTTTACCCTTAATGAGGCGGACCGGGTAGGATCAGGCACGTGGGTCGCGTGCCGGGTCAGGTTAGGCACTTATGACACCATTAGTGCCATAAGTGCCAACGAAAATCCGAAAATCCAAAATAAAACCAAAGTAAAATCTTGGCACTTATGGCACTAATAGTGCCAAAAGTACCAATGGAAATCCAAAATATGTGACACCCTAATCTAATTAAGGAGTTAAATAAATTTGTTTAAATAAATATTTAATGCGGAAGTCTTAACTTTTAAAATAAAATTCTAGTAAAACAATTTAAGGAAAGTAAAGCCTTAAATGAAATAAACTTAAAACGATTTAAAAGAAATCAACTTTTTAATAATATTTTCAAATACAAACTTTGGTTTAAAACCGATCACAACATCTCGGTCCGAAAGTATGACGTAAAGAAGTCATTCATGAGATTATTTAATTGTTAAATAAAACCTATGCTAAGCAAAACTTTAAATACTTAAATTAATTTAAAATCAAATCAACTGTTTGCAAAATGACTGGATGCGCCCATTCGACCCTCCACGCGTCTCCAACAACAAAATACCTGAAAATGTTTAATATGGGATGAGCACACATTGTATACTCAGTGTGGGAACATGCAATTATTGTCCACGTTAATAAAATGGTAACACATATGATCGTAACATTCATAACTCTAAGTCGCACGGTGGCATACCAAGGACCTTTCCGTCCTGGACAGATTCAGCCGGCCCCTGGCGACTGGTTGCAACCATACCTTTAACATGTATATTGCATTGTGGCATACCAAGGATCTTTACCATCCTGGACCCATTCAACGGGCCCCTAGCGATATAATTTAATGTAACTCACATATGGTAAACACATAATATTAAAATGGACAAAGATTAACCACAACATGTACTGAAATAAATCCCACACCTGAAACTTGAGCTTTGAAAATTAACTTCAAGAATTTAAAGTTCACGTCTTAGTCGCGCCGCACCTAGCCAGATAATATCAAATAATAAAACATAAGGGCCTTGAACTTTAAAAATAATAATAATAGTACTAGTTTAAATTATAAAACCATTTAAAATCATTGGTCTAATAAAATATAAAAGAGATTTTCTTATAAAAGATTTGGGCTCATTATTTAGTTAAAACTAAATTCAAATTAATAATTCAAACCCAAATATAGTATTAATGGCATATTTTGTAAAATGATATGCAAATGCAGCCCATAAAAACCATCCAGCTCAAGCCCAAGCCCAAGCCCATTCTAACTCATCATATATGAGGCCCATACCACATCTCCACCCTAATTTAAATCACACACACAACTCCACACTTCACAACCTCACGCAGCCCCCATTTGCCCTTCTCCCTCTCTCCCTCGGTCTCCCCCTCTGCCGCCGCCACCAGACGGCAGCCAGTTGCCGGAGGCCGGCGGCTCTGCCCCCCCCCCCCCCCCCCCCCCCCCCGTCCTCTCCTCAACCTCTCTCCCTCTTCCCTCATCTCTTCCTTCCCTTCGACCTCTCTCTCCCCCTCTGCCCCTCTCCTTGCCGCGCCCCCTTCTCTGGCGACCCCTGCCGCCACCTATTCCTGACCTCCTTCTCGCCGACAACAGCAGCAGCCACCATCGCCGCCCTCGCGTCGACAGCAGCGCAGCCCAGTCATCTCCTCCCTGTGTCGCGACCGGAAAATCACAGCAGCAGTCAACACGATAGCGCCGCTGCCGCCCCTGCACACGCAGCGGCGTCGATGCTCCGGCGAGCAATCCCTCCCCCAAACTTCATCAATTTTCCTTTTGTCCATCTAGATTTCTAAATCTGAGTTTCTTTCTTGTAAAAATCAGTGAATATGCATTCTATTCCAATTTCTTATGAATTACAAACACTAGATTTAATGATGTGTGTATGCATGATTGGATTTGGAAACAAAATTTCTTGTAGAAAACCTGATTTTGGCAAGAATTGAAAGAAATGATTGATATGTTGAAATAAAATTGCATAAATTTACAAAACAATTAAAATTACCGGTTGATACGTAGTGAAACTGAGAAGGGAACAAAATAGGGATTAAGATGATAGAAGGATGATGGATTGAAATTTAAATAGGGAGTAAGTCGGTTGCTGCCTAAGCATAAAATATGTGGCTGAGAATATATACTTGCCATCCAAGATTACAAAATGGTTGATAAGAAAATCAAATTGTGGCCGGATACGAAAATCAATATGAGAAAATCAAGATGAGGCCCAATAAGGAGAGATTAATATTTTTGAGCAAAATTTTCTATCTAATTAGGAGCGCGACTAGACATATTCATAAATTCGACTCACAAATATATACTCCCTCTGTTCACCAATTAAAGCCCCATTTGAGGATGGGCACGGAGACTAAGAAAGCTGAAAAATGTGTTGTGGATGAAAGCCCCAAAGAAAGCTGAAAAATGTGTTGTGGATGAAAGCCCCATTTGAGGATGGGCACGGAGACTAAGAAAGCTGAAAAATGTGTTGTGGATGAAATATAAAGGTAGTTGACTAAAGTGATAAAGTAGTTGACTAAAGTGTTAAAGGTGTTGTGTGGTGGGTCCACTAGTGATAAAGTGTAATAAATATAGAATATAAAAATGATAAAGTTGTTGTAAGGTGGGTCCATTAGTGACAAATGGTAGTAAATATAGGAAAAGAATAAGAGCAAAAATGTACAAAAAGCACAATAGGGCTTTAATTGGTGGACAAAAATTTAAGTGCAAGTAGGGCTTTAATTCGTGGACGGAGGGAGTATATTAATAACTCGAAACTTTAATAATTTTCAAATAAAAATTGCAAAGGAACTAAACGGTTTTGGGCTGTGACAAAATAAAACCAAGTAAAATGGTTCTTTTGGCACTTACGGAACTAATAGTGTCATAAGTGTCATACGCGCAACAGAAACAAAAATAATAGTATCAAGAAATCATAAATGGAATCATAAATAGATAATTTAAACCCTAAATGGAACATCCAAATCCTACGGGGAAGTGTTTAAAATGGTCCTTTTGGCACTTATGGCACTATTAGTGCCATAAGTGCCAACGAAAATTCAAAATAAAACCAAGTAATAAAATGATGCGTATGGCACTTATGGCACCATTAGTGCCATACGCGCAGCGGGCGCTGGCTTTTCCCCGCGAGCACGCAACTCACCCATAAGCTTCCAGCGGTTGAGCAATCACCCCAGCGGCCGAGTAAAAAGGGCAAATTAGGCATACCACCTAATTAATTGTCATATTTTGATGTTTTAAAATGGGTTAATTGCCCATAAAATACTGAACTTTCATCCAATTCTGATTTTGCACACAAACTTTGAACTGTGGCGTGATAATTACTAAACTTTTGATTTTATCTGATTTTGCTACTAATCCAAATTTCGGCCAAATAGCAAGCTAATATATAATATGGTGTGCCAATTTTGACATGACGTATTTATTATTGCGTGACAATTAGTTGACAAAATAATATTTTTTATTTAATTTCTTATCAATAAAAAAAGAACACAAAGCAAATAACTCAAATTCTCAATAATTTAATATATCAAATCAAATAATAGTATTTTTTAGTTGAATTAATTAATTGAATAAATTCGATAATAGTAAGGGGATTCTTCGAATTTAGGTGCGTCAACCAAATAACATTTTAATTAACAATAACTTAATATATAAAAAATTTATTTAGCTAAGTAATACTAAAGTTTATTAAATTTTCATTATCTAAAGATTAATTTTTTTATAAACTATATTTATACTATTTGAATGACTTCTATTTTATAGTATATTGGAGTAATCAGTTGTGTAATAGTGAACTAGAAAAAAATGATTTAAACTTGAGAATTAAAAAAAATACTATTATTTGATTTGATATATTAAGTTATTGACAATTTGGGTTATTTGCTTTGTGTTTTTTTATTAATAAAAATTAACAATAGATACGTCACGTCAAATATTTGCACGTCATATTAGCTTGGTATTTGGTCGGAATTTGGATTAGTAGCAAAATCAGATAAAATCTAAAGTTTAGTAATTTTCACACTACATTTCAAAGTTTGTGTGTAAAATCAGAATTGGAAGAAAGTTCAGTATTTTATGGGCAATTAACCCTTTTAAAATTAGGTGCCAAAAATTGATTTTCAATCTTCATTATGGCCATTTGACTACATTGTTTCTATCTTAAAATTAGAATTTAAATATTACATACTCCCTCCGTCCACGAATTAAAGCCCTACTTGCACTTAAATTTTTGCCCACCAATTAAAGCCCTATTGTGCTTTATGTACCTTTTTACTCTTCTTCTTTTTCTATATTTACTACCATTTGCCACTAATGGACCCACCTTACAACAACTTTATCATTTTTATATTCTATATTTATTACATTTTATCACTAGTGGACTCACCACACAACACCTTTAACACTTTAGTCAACTACTTTATCACTTTAGTCAACTACCCTTATATTTCATCTACAACACTTTTTTTAGCTTTCTTAGTCTCCGTGCCCACCCTCAAACGGGGCTTTAATTCGTGGACGGAGGGAGTAGTATTTAATTATGTGTATGAATTATTTATGTATATAAATATATTGATTGTTAATTATTCGTAGTTTTTATGATTTTATATTGATGGTTTTGTGTTATTTACTCAAAACGATATTTGATTTAAATTATTTTCTTTACAATCTATAAATTATTATACATATTTAATTATTATTATTATACAATATTCATTAAAATTAATAATATACTAATTAAATTCATAATATTGTTATTATACACTATTTTAAATCAAACATACTAATTTTAAATTAATATATTTTTTTTGTTACTAATTAATCTAACTCACAAATAATAACATTTTGATATTCTTATATCATGGCCCGTGCACGGGAAGGCATACTAGTTAAATAAATAATGCAAATTAATTAATTAATTAATTGATCTGGGATTTGGATTGAGAGAGAATTATACAAAGGGGAAATTAAAATTTACGTAGGAAAATTAAGATAATTAGTTAATGGCTGAGAGATGAAGAAAAAAAAAAAGAAAAAATTATTGTATTAATAAATTTAATGAGTGAAAAAAGAAGAAATTAAATCAACAAGTCAATCCGTACAAACGATAATTGAAAAGGGCCAAGATGGCAGGAGCATAGCAGCAGCCACGGGTGATGAGGAAGCGCAAGAAGAGCTGCATGGTGAGGAGGCTATCGGAGCCGGCCTGGTGGCTCTTGCCGACGGCCCGCTCCACAAACAAAGTCTTGGCGATGGCGTCGAGGCCGCCGTGCAGCGCCATGGAGCGCGCAATGGGCTTCACATCATACACCTGCACCCCCAAATAGCGGCGCAGCAGCATCATGAAGTCGTGGAGATGGTCGGGCAGCGCGGCCCGCGTGAGGATCTTGATGAGGAAGCCGAAGTCGTAGAGGCCGTGGAACGTCACCCAGGCCCGAGCCGAGCCGAGCCCGGATTCCAGAAAGTGGGCCGCGAAGGAGCGGGAGTTGATGCCCCTGCGCTTGTTGAGGTCGAAGTTGATGCCCTTGGAGCGGAGGAAGGCGACGGAGTCGGGGTTGTAGTCGTCGTAGTCGGAGTCGAAGTCGCGGAAGTTGAACTCCCAGACGCAGCAACGGGAGGAGGCGTCGGAGAGGGTGAGGCCGAGTTGGATGATGTTGAGCGCGTCCACATTCTTCTTCATCAAGGCGTACTGTTGGGCGGGGGAGAGGGTAGAGAAGCGGTGCTTCGGGATGTCCAGGCTGAACACGGTGCCCGGAAATTCAGTATCCATGGATGCCAACCTTAAATTCTTGGAGCATTGTTTGATCAAACCAAATTCCGCTTCAAGATTGCTCTGCCACACTTTGCGTATTACTACCGCCATTTTCTTTCTCTTTAATATCTTGTTTTCTTTTCTTTTCGGATGCTGATGCGTACTGCTTATATATATAGATACCTAATACCAAGTCCTTTCCTTGCGTGGATTAGGAAACTTAATTAAATACATACTTCAACTCCTCTACCAAAAGGATACTATCCTTATTATTATCAAAATATAATTACCAAAAGGATACTATCCTTATTATTATCAAAATATAAAACTCTGCTTATTATACTTAATTCATTTATAATTTATTACTTATTTGTGTGTTAAAACTTAAAAGAACATAACCTACGAATGAAATTTCGTGCCATTTTTTCCAGTAAAGTTTAGAGTTTTGAATTGGACGGTGGGTTTGAGTTCCCACTTAATCTATATTCATATAAGTTAATACATATATAAAAAAATTATTATATCACATGGATTAAATTGCATTATAGTTTTATTTAAAAAATATTTAAATACAATGACCACTTCATAATATTTCTCTTATCTTCTTTGAGGTCGGACAATGTTAGGTTCATTGATGATGAAGATAAAACATCTACAGTACAAGGCACTTGAGTATAAATCATTCTTCTCATCTAAAATATATCAGTGGTGAAGCGGCTAAATACAAATTTCCAAAATTCATAAATTATAGAGAAAATAATAACCTCGTGTCGAGAAATGAAGAAAATTCATCTGAATTCACAATGTAAATGGAGTGAATTTTTAAAATGGCCACTTTGAAATAGTAAACTTAAAAATTGTCCACTAAAATAAAAACATAAAAAAATGGCCACTGTTACCAAAATACCCTTCCACATTAAAAATTAAAAAAATGGCCACTTTACATCACCCCTTTAAAAAATCCCGCATTTCACAACCAATGGAATTCACAACCAAAATTTTTTGGTTGTGAATTCACATTGGTTGTGAATTTACAACCAGTCGAATTCACAACCAAAATTTAATTCACAACCAGAATTTTTTGGTTGTGAATTCACAACCAGTCAAATTCACAATAAAAAATTTAAGTCACAACCAGAATTTTTTGCTTGTGAATTCACAACCAATCGAATTCACAACCATAATTTAATTCACAACCATAATTTATTTTGGTTGTGAATCCAAGTAGTTGTGAATTTGAGTTTTTAAAGTTTGAATTCACAACTAAAACTATAATTTATTTTGGTTGTAAATTTAAGTTTTAGTTGTGAATTCATAAATCTGGTTGTGAATTAAAGAATATTAAATTGTGAATTCATCGAGCTGGTTGTGAATTGAAAAATATTAAGTTGTGAATTCATGGATCTGGTTGTGAATTCAAGAATATTAAGTTGTGAATTTAAGAACACTAAGTTGTGAATTCATAGATCTGGTTGTGAATTCATAAATCTGATTGATAGTACTCAACTTCAAATATTTAATTAAATCTACAATAATTTTCTCCATCAATTTTTTTTAATTGTTGCAGAGATCAAAGTTTGGTTTTTGCCACACTCCATTCCGGATCCCCTCCTCAAGCTAACAAAGGATAAGCTAGCATAATGTTGCGGAAGAGATCGATGATGCTCTCCTCTCTAAGAAAAAACAAATTCTTCTAACCTTTCCATCACTTTCCAACCTTAAAACCAAACATTTCCATTCGCTACTAGCAATCAACATTTCATATACAAAAAAGAAAACAGAGGAGGAGGAAGAAGAAAGTCATCATCAAGATCAAATTAAGACATCACCAGCACACATATTGTAAGGCTTCATAAATTTGGAAGCGATGGCAGCGAATCGAGACGAAGCAACAGCTGGGCGCGCGGTGGCCCCACGGCAGCGTGCACGGCGGCGGAGGGTGTCGAAATGATCGATGTCATCGGCGAAGTCCACGCCTTCTTCCTCGAAGAGAGCAGCACCGTCTTCGTCGTCCGTCAGCCACCGCCATCTTCGCAATCGAGTTCGACACCGTCCAGTGCGAGATCTGCAGCAAAGGCTTCCAGCGCGCGACCAGAGATCCACTGCCACTGTGCGTCGCGGTGGTGGTGGCTGTGCGGCGTTGTCGATGCGATGCCGGAGATTGAGTGGCGGTGGATGGGTGGCGAGAGGGAGAGGGAGAGGGAGAGCCGGAGAGGAAAGGGGGGTAGAGAGAGAGAGAGGATTGAATTGTGAATTGTGACCGGCCATTTTTTAAAATTTTAAAGTAAGGGGTAATTTTGTACTTTTACACAAAAACTGGCTAAATTTTAATGTTTTTATTTCATAGGCCAAATTTTAATTTTACTATATGAAAGTGGCCATATTTATATAATACCTCATGTAAATGTGTGAATTTTAAAAATTAAAATTTTTGCTCCCTATGAGATTCAAATCTAGTATCTTAAATTTATCAAACAAAGTGATGAATTAACCGTAGATCATGATGGTCTAAAGATTGAAAATGGTTCATGTTACATTGTACAACAATTGTATTTGCATTTTTACTTTTCTCATCTTCCTATATTATATAAAAACTAAATTGTTGAAATAATATATAAATATGAAGATAAAAAATATAAGAATCCAAGTATAAACTGTTGTAAAATGCAACAAGAATTATATTATTGTGAATTTATAAAATTTGGTTCACTTCTAAAAAAATTTGGTTATGATTTCTTACAAAAATTTGGTTCCACTAACAATCCTCCGAGGGATTGAATTTTTTGAAAAATAAATTTGATTATTTATTAATAACAAATATCATATTAAAATAAATATATCACACGACTAAACTAAATATATAAAAAGTATTATAGATAAATATAGAATAAAAAAAATATATAAAAATGAATTATTGCTACAGATGTTGACCAACGAAAGGATTGCTAATTAGAAATATAAGGATTTTAGGATACCATATAAGGATTTAGAATTAGTGTACTCTCTTAGTACTAGTTTGGTTCAAGTAGAAGAATAGAAATGGAATGAAATCAAATAAAAGGGAGAAATGATAATAATAACTACTCCATTATTTTTATTAAATGTTTGGTTTAACAACGGAAAGGAATCAGCAATAAAAGATTCTCTTTCTTTTGTTTCTCTATTTTGAGGGTAACAAATTGAGTGATTGAGTTACCCTTAAGTAAGGGTAATTTTTAACTCACTAGCAGAAAGAACGTACGTTGTACGTGTAATTAATGTTATTTTAATTGACAATCTATTATTTTAAAAAAAAATCTATTAATTCATTACTTTTATCAGATAATTTATTGGATGGATATATTTATTTATAATCCTTATCACTAGCAAATGTTAATAGATATAAATCTCTAAACCCTACATGCCGCCTCCTCTAGGGTTTGTGACTGCTGCCGTTGTTTGCTGCTGGAGTTGCTGCCGCAGGGGCTTTGTTGATTCATGGCAACCTCTTCTTCCCTCATGATTTTTCTCGCGACTTTCATCCTCTCCCTAATGGTCCCATGACGAAGACGTCGTCTTCTTCTCTCCAACAACATTATGTTGCGACAACTTCGAAAGTCAACAACTCGAAAGAGACGATGTTCGATTTGGGGAAATATATCTTCCCTGAACAGAGAGATAACCCAATACAGGCCAATAAACAGCCGCATAATACTGAAACTCAAAACCCTAACCATGCTGGATTCATGTGATTAATTTGTTAATATCTATTTGTCTTCCAGTTTATGATTTATAATTCTCGGTGCTTGATTTCTTGTGGATTATCTGGCCAATAATTTGCATATGTAGCTATTCGGTTTGAGACCTGACGGAGATAACTGTTTAGCGGATTCAGGAATGTATGATATGATTTTAACCTTGAGATCTGACGGAGATAGGTGGATCTAGGGAGCCATTCTTAGGAGCTATTGGGAGTTAGTAGATTATCTTGAGACTTGACGGAGATAGATAATTTATTAATCTACGATCTTTGCTGCTCTAATGAGAGTAATTGATTAAATGCGTGATCTCTCATCATAACTGGATTAAACTGGTAAATAGGATTAATATGTTGATTGTGTGAATTTAGTTAACGACTTTACTACCCTAAGATCAGTTGCTTTATCATTTGATTTCTTTACCTGAATTTTATTTATTGTTTGCAATTTAGTTTTGATTAAATCTTCTTCCTATATCGATTGCCTGGATACTGTGATGGTTTAGATTAGGAGTACTTAGAGTCATTTCGTTTATCAGTCCTTGAGGATACGATACTCGGTTGCTATTTATTACTACAATTGCGCTGTGTTAGTTGCAGTTTTAATTGCTAATAAATTAGTGATCAGTGTTTCCCCCTATTATCAACATCAGATTACTCGTATTCTTGGGTTCCCGATCAGAAAGCTGCCTATGGTTTATCTAGGAGCCCCGTTTTTCATGGGACGTCCTAGATCGATACATCTTATTGCGATCAAGGATCGCATCATGAATAAATTTGCTCGCTGGAAAGGTTGCAGCTCTCCATGGCTGGGAGAATTTGTCTGGTGAAGTCTGTCATTCAAAGTTCTTTAGTGCACACTATGATGGTCTATATGTGGCCTAGGTCGCTTATTGTTGCGCTGGATACTGCCTGTCGGAACTTCATCTGGTCTGGTGATATTACTAAGCGCCCTTCTTGCTTGGTGAGTTGGGATCGGGTCTATGGAATCAAGGATGAAGGTGGATTGGGTAGCCGTTCCTTTGCCATGATGAATGAAGCATTGCTGATGAAACTTGCATGGAAAATTATTACAGGTCGCCAATTCGGTTACAATATGATGCAGAGTAGATACTTGGATGATTTTGGCCGCCCGTGCTCGACGTTGTTGGCCTCTTTGGTCTGGGGATGTGTCAAAGACCTTTATACCGGAGCTCATTGATGACTCGTATTGTCTGGTTGGGAAAGGTTCTTCTGTTTATTTTTGGAATGATGATTAGCTCGGGTACTCCATTGCTGACAAAATCAATATTCCTGGTTTTATTCGCTCGAGGCTTTCTCAAACTGTGTCAGATTATATTTATGTTGGGTCCCATAAGGTCTCGAATAGGTGTATGGGGGGGGATACACCAATAGGTTATTTAAACGAAAACATTTAAAAACAAACCAACACAACCTTTAGCAGTTAAAAAAGTTTTAGAATAACTTCGGTTGCCGACTGATACTGAATATCTCTTCAGTAAGGAGTTATCAGTTAAGTCCGAGACTTTAACTGATATGCGTTAGGCTTCTGTCAGGTTTGTAAAACAGAGGAGTGTTATGAATCTTACTGACTATCCGAAGATTTATCAGTTAGACTAATAACACTGGCAGCAGAAAACTTTACTTTGAAATAGCCTCAGTGATTAATCACGTTGTTAAGATTTATATTTCACTTTGCAGTTAATCAGTTTCAGTTAACAAAAGGTTTGTGCACAGATAAGAAAGTAAATACTGAAAGCGATAAACGACAAAGGGATTTTTACGTGGTTCGAAATTCAATTCCTACATCCACGATCAGTTGATCACACTGAAAAAATTCACTGGGCTTGTGCTTACGGGTGCACAACAAACCTAAACAACCAAAGATCCAATCTTCGGTACCAATACACTGGGTTGGATTTCTCACTCTTAGTTTCACTGAGACAAAACTATGCCTTTCTGCAAAGACTAAGATCTCACGGAGTCAGAGCACTGGTCTGAACTCCTCTCGTCTCAAACATTCATTTCGGTCAGTTGAAATGAGGTTCGAAAACTTGTCAGCTAGATTACAAAGAGCAGGCTCTCTGTAATTAGTTATACATGGACTTTGGATATACAATATTTGCCTAAGTTATAAGAGAATGTGTATAATCAGTAGAGACTAATTTTTGGCTTTGAGATTCTCTTCTTCGATTCAACTTTGGATGGCTTTGAATTGCTGAGTAACGAATTCGGCAGTGTTTTAGCTTATGTATTTGAATCGGTGAAGATTGAAGTGATCCTCGAGCTCTATTTATAGGAGGGGTCTTGAATAGAACCGTGGACTGAGAAGGTCTTCAAGAATTCATCCGTTGGAGATAGATTTAAACTTTGTTGAGGCTTCAATCTTCGGGGTTCCTTGTTTGGTGAGAACGGCTACTAAGGAGCAGGAGATAGGACATCTCTGAAAAGGTAATCACCAAAAAGGAAGGCTCTGTAGAGAAAGGACGATCCTCTAAATCTCTGCATTTATTTGCTTAGACTAGTACTCTTTTTCCCCTTTACGGTTTTTCCCTTTGGATTTTCTGTAAATGGGTTTAATGAGGCTCGGCCCTTAGTCTGCGTTTTGTGCTCTCAAGGGTTTTTTTGTAGGTTTTTTATTTTTTTTCTTTAATAATAGCCGTATTTTAATATATAACACGAGTAAAATAGACAATCCACAAGTTGTGCCTTAGGCTCTTAATCTATTAGTATAGATTATCTAAACCAGACAACAAGTAATGAATTCAATTAATTGAATTCATTTCTAACCTCCAAAAAGGTCCAACCAAACATGGACTTAATATGTTTCGCTTCATAGAATTAATTAATAGATTGATTCTTCATTTTGTTTGTAACAAATAGTTTTCTAGATAGCAAGTTATGGTTTTGTCTAATCTATATAATATACTCCATTTGTCCCATAAAAATATGCATAGTTTTCATTTTTCGTCCGTCCCATAAAAACATACCCGTGCCATTCCATACTATACATGTTTTTATGAGACGGAGGGGGTAGAAAAGATGATTTTTTTCCTCAAACTTTTCCCTACATTTTTCTCTCTTTTTGACTAATTTTCATTATTTTTTTTCTCTATTTTTTTTTCTTTAATTCTTTTTGTGTTAATATATAAGAGTAGCCACTTTTATATAGTAAAAATAAATTTTACCCACTCAAATAAAAACATAAAAAATACCCAATTTTTGTGTTAAAGGACTAAATTACCCTTCTATATAAATGGGCAAACTCTAGCCTCCTCTCATTCTCTCATTTCTCTCTCTCTCTCTCTCTACACGCTCTCTCATCTCTCTCTCTCTCTCTTCTCTCTCTTTCTTTCGATCTCTAACTTCCAAGCGGCCGGCGCCGCCGCATGCTCCCACGGCCACCGCCAACTCCGTCGCCCACGACGAGGCTAGCAGCAGAGCTACCGACCCCGGCAGCGGCGCATCCGCTGTATCCGCTTCTCCGATCTCAACCGCCGCCGATTTCTCTCTCTCTCTCTCTCTGCAAATCATCCACCTCCACCACAGTGTCGCCGCCGCTGCTGTCGTCGGCTTCCTTCCTGCTTGCGGAAATCCGGCGACTGCGTTGTTCTGCTTCCGATCGCATCCAACGGAGCCTAGCCTCGACCGCGCCGCCCCATCCTTCACCACGCTGCGTTGCCCCGGATCTGCATCGCCGCCTCGCTCCGGCTAGAGTAAAAGACACAGATCTGAAGATTTAGGGATTCTAGATTTTGGGATGAGAATGAGAATGATTTAGGGATTCTAGATTTTGGGGAGTGTTCTTATTCAATTACTTTAAGAAAGTATGCCATTTAAAAGAGAAATTTGAGGAAAAGTTGAATTCAATTTGAATTTAATCGAAAAAAATTTAAGTAATGAAGAAATTGATGAAAATCGCGCAATTTTGTACAAATGTTCTTGAATTCACAACCGGGTTTATGAATTCACAACTGAATTATCGGCATTGGTTGTGAATACAAGTTCTATTGGTTGTGAAATCACAACTTGAAATAGTGTTGGTTGTGAATTCAAGTTTTATCGGTTGTGAATTCACAACTTGAAATAGTGTTGGTTGTGAATTCACGCGAATTCGCAATCAACACTTGTTATTCACAATCAATACTTGAATTCAGTTTTGAATTTGAGTTGAATTCACAACCAGTGAACAATGGGTATTTGTAAAAAAATTATATGTAAGGGTAAAATGGTAACTGTGGGTATTTTTTTAAGTTTTTATATTAGTGGGTAAAATTTAATTTTACTAAAAGAAAGTGGGTATTTTCAAAATCCACTCATTTTTTTTCCTGAACATCATCAAATTTAATACTTAAAAAAATACTTAATATACTACTTAAGTTCGTGAGAAGATCTTTAATACGATATAAATAATCATAAAAAATGAATTTAAAGTGAAAAAATTATGAAAAAATTAAAATTAAAAATATTTTATTTTTTATATCTTCCTTAACATTTTCAACTTTTTATTTATATTTGTGTATGAAAATATTAATTTATTCATTTTGACACTTAATAATAATAATAATAATAATAATAATAATAATAATAATAATAATAATAATAATAATAATGTGCAATGTCAATTTTTCATTATCAAATAATTTAAATTTATTTAATAACTATATCATTATACTTTATACAAAGTTGAAAATATACGTTTCAAATTCAAGATTTTATTGAGTAATTGTTGTGGATTATTTTATTATTTATATTTTAATTTTATTTAAGACTAATTTTCTATTATTTAAATATGTCATCTAATTTCGATGTTCGTCGTGCATTGCACGAATGGACGTACTAGTTTATGCAAATACAACTGTTGAGAGTCCAAACATATGATAAAACATACCAAAATCATACCTGACGAATACGTGAACTTGAAATAAAATGAAAATAGAAGGGAAATAGAACTATATAGTTATGAAACTTGAAATACAAAATATGAGAAATATATTTACCCCCCTCTCTGTTTCAGCCGAATTATTTTGGTCCGGGGGGGGGGGGGGGAGTTTGTTCGTGAAGGCCCGTGTGTTCGATGTATATGAGAAGGGGATGGCAGAGCAGGGCTGCGCGCTGTCCAGCCCAGAGAATTTTTACTTATAGCATCTACATTGGTGTTACGTGATAGCTTACTTTATGAGGATAATTGTGGAGTGAAAATGAGGAAGAAGAAGGAGGAAGATGGAATATAAAGAGAAGAAAAAAAAAATTAAATTCCAACGGTCAAAGCTGCCTTCAAATTCAAATATTCAATTTTTTTTTAAAAGGCGCGTGTAAAACACGCGCCTATTTTCAACGGTTGTGAGGGCTATAAGATAGAACGTGTAGCCCTCGTGTAAGTGAGGGCTGCATCGGCTTACACGATAGCAGCCTTACACGAGTAGGCTACTATCGTGTAAGCGATGCGGATGCTCTTATATGGTTTAAGTATAAAAGCATAAGACTACATTCAAATTTCCCCTCTACACTGTGGCTGCTGGAATAATTAAATAGAGGGACTTCATTTAATAAAGAACAAAAAAAGGGATTCTACAGGAAAATGCACGCTTCAATTTTAACTTTTTCTTGCAATGCAACATTCCTACAAATAACCTAAACTATTTGTATATCCTCTCCACAAACTCAATTTCTTTTTTCATCAATCAAAAAACCATTTTATTTGTTTTCTCATTCCAATAAAATTAATGATGCATCGTCTCTAAGATTCTTTAGCATCACCATCCATGACTATGATCATGCATACGAAATATGCCACGGCCTAAGCTAGTAGTGTCATTTACCTTCCTAAACATAACAAGCATTGAGAAAATATGTGTAATGCCAAGAAGCAACACAAGTAATTACTAGATAAGTTACTCACCTTTCTTCCAAAATAGAGACTGGAGTTGACACAAAAGAGCCATATAATTACTAGATAAATCTCTCATCAGAGTTTTTAATAACCTAGGCATGCAGTTGAACATACCATACCAATATATATAGTGAAAAGCATGCATCTACTTCCCCATGCTGAGCGCAGAAATCTGGTCCATGATGTTCGACACAACCTCCTTGGACTCATTGAGCAGCCTTATACTATTCTTCAACCTCTCCTTCTTCTCAGCAACACCGGGAGACTCCTCCAGCATCTTCTCCAGCCCATTCCCCTGCGCTCCTACAATCTCGTTTATAATCTCGGCCTCCATGTCCCTGTTTATGAGGTTCTGAATGGTGAAGAGCAGATGCAGCGCCATGAAGTCCACCATCCTCCGCAGCACGATCTTCCAATACGCGGTGAGCCTCATCTTGATGTCGAATGCCTCCTGCACCACAACCCCTAGGCTCCTCAAGTGCCCCACCTCCACCACTCCGAATCCCTCCATGTTGAGCCTCGGAGCCCTGTTGGGGTCCCCGAGGATCTCCTTGAACTCCTTCTGGTGAGACATGAGCTTGTTCCACGAGGCGGAGTAGTCGGGGTGGCAGGTGTAGTCGCTTACCTTCTCCATCTCCACCATGTCAGTCACCCAAGCCACCGACTTGTGCTTGTTGGTAGCCACCAGATTCTGCGCCGCCTTTCTCGTGGAGGAGAGCAGCTGCGGGTAGTTCTCCGCTTTCTGCATCAGCACAGCAACCACCACCTTCTCGATGTAGCTCCACATCTTGTCCAAGAATTCAACTGGTGCCAGTGATAAGGCATTCACCTTTCCCTGAAACAGAGTCATGAAAGCAGCCCTGGGTAGAAAATTAGGCAAACCTATGGATTTGCTCTCCTCCAAAACGCTCATCTCCTTAACAAGGAAGGCAACCTTGGGCTCTTCCGCACCGCCCAGAGATTGCAAATCCTGAAGGTTTTCAACACATGGCTATTAGATTAACATGTTAATCATTACACCAAACAATTTTAGCCGATTTTGTGAATTCTACCTGAGAATATTGGTTGAGCATCTCCGTGAGCCTAGCCGTGCAGTGCATCTCTTTGTCGTTTGGGTACTCGTTGAATTCGCCCCTCAGCATGATCTTCCTGAGCGACTCCTTGGCGGCGCCGAGCACGTGCATGAACGCCGTCATAGCTTCGGCCACGTTGGTCATGTTCCGAGGCAGCTTGTTCAGTTCCTCCACGTTCGACGACAGCTTCTCGTTGATCTTCCTCACGATTTCCGGCAGGCATTTGACGATGATCTTTGCCTGCACCTGAACCAGCTTGTGCGCGAGGACGGGGACTCCGACCATGGACTTGCTGATCTTGGAGAGCTGAGGATGCGTGTGGAAAAGAGCAGCCTCCTCAGCACGTGCCTCTTCATAAGACTCGTCGCCGATGCGGTTCCTCACGCAGATGTAACCGAGGCCGATGTTGACGTCGTCGGACGTCACCTTCTCGAGGAGACCCTCCGGCGATCTATCCGCTTTGGTGACGACGGCGAGAGTCCGCTGCCCTGTTTTGTCGACGCGCTGAGACATCCTGATGGACTCGCACGTGGAGAAATCCACGCTTGCCGATAACACATTCAAAATGATGCTCTCCTCCGGCGTGATGTACTCCATTATTATACCGGAAACCTGCTCGTAGATGTCTTCCGGCTGGCCGTGAACCGGAACTCGAGTGATTCCGGGGAGATCGACCATGGTGAGATCGGGTACGCCTCTCTTCTTCACGACCAGAGTGAGGGGATGATTGGAGATGCCCTTACCCTGGCCGGCGATCTCGTCGGTGGCCACAACAATGGCGTGGGCGATGTGATCCTCATCAGTGGGGACTACTTTTCCGTTGAACTCCAAGAAGAGCTCCGGTTGAGGATTCTGATGATTTTGAAGCCTCATAATGAGAGGGACTCTCGTACAGATGCCTTGCCCTCTTGGGAGACTAATTCCGGCGAGGGATTCGAGGACGCTTGATTTTCCCGACGACTGATCGCCGACGACGACGATGGTCGGAAGCTGGATGCCTTCCTGCGTGATTTTAAGGTGGCGGAGCCTGTCCACGGCGTCGAGCAGTGGGCGGATCCTGTCGTTGTACGACGACACGAGCGGGGCGGAGGAGGCTGTTCCACCACCACCATTGATGCTCACCAGAGCCAAACTTTGCTTAGATTCGTCTGGCTCTTGTTGGCGATGGTGTTCGCGTATCTTCATCGAGGGCAACGGCTCTACTAATGTAGATGATGACATTTCGTGTGGAATGGAGAAGTTTGCTGATAGGCAACTGCTTTTTATGGCCTTCGTCTGTGACCAAGGACGTGATTTCGTGGGATATTCAACGTCAGTTTAAATTTTTTAACACATCAACTCTATACATATCCCTAAGTTATAGTCAAATCATCCAACTATCTAACATTTTTAATATTAATCTCTTTTTTCTTTCGGATCTATATTTATAATATATAAAAAACTAGTACGTTCACCCGTGCGATGCACAGCGAGTATTAAAATTAAACGATATATTTAAATAAATAAATAAATATAAATATTAAATAGTTACAGAATATAAGCAAATCTATATCTACACATAATATAATTGAGAAAAACAAAATAAAAAGAGTATGTTTATGTAAGTAAATATTAAAATTCGTATACAGACAACTAATTATTTATCTACAAATTTATATTAGAATTAATACAAATTGAACTTTTAAACATATATTTTAACATTAAAGAGATCTAAATTAAATCAAAATGATTTCATTCTCTTTAGTTTCATTAAAAACTACTATCTCTGTCCCTAAAAAGTTTGCCATAATTTTCTTTTTGAGGTGTCCCTCAAAAGTTTGCTCAAATCTCTTTACTTTCTATTTTTATACATGGTCTCACCATCAATTTTACAATTACAATCATTTAAAACTCATGTCGCTTCCCTTGGGGCAAATTTTTGAGGGATGGGGGGGGTATTATATATATAGATATCTAACAAAAGATAGAAAATACAATAAAATTAATATAAAAACTAAATAAATAAATAACACAATGTTCAACATTTATGGAAGACGAAGAGAGAAAATTTTACTTTTAAACTTATGAATGGTGAAATAATATTTTGTTGGTAGATGATCTTATTTGATTCTATATATAAAAAAATTATATTATACTCCCTCCCTCCCACTTCAATTGGCATTTTTACTTTGGGCACGGAGATTAAGAATAAAGGGTTGGCTGTGTAAAGTGGATGGAGACCATTTGTTTAATGTGTGTAGAGAAAGTAGGGACTACATGCTATTTTTGGAAAGTGTCAATTGAAGTGGGACAAACAAAAAAGGTAAGTGTGTCAATTGAAGTGGGACGAAGGGAGTATATTTTTCTTTTCATAAAAAAATATTCAATATACATCTTAAATTAAATACAATGACAAAATCTCTAATTTGGTGTAAAATAATTTAAAATAAATTATGAACGAATAAGTTATAATTATTTAAAATTTCAAAATAAATTATTATAAAAAGAAATAAAAGAAAAAATAATATAGTAGTATGTTTAACAATAATGAGAGAGGAAAATTGAAATTAAAAAAATATTTACTCTGAAACTTTAAATAATCATAGATTGTTCAAAATCTATTTTCAATTATCTTTTTCTCAAATTAAATATTTTGTCATAAGCTTAAATTTAAGATCTATATTGAAAAAAATTATGAAACAAATTTGACTATTGTTAATAAATAAATAAAGAGTGAAACAACATTCTTTTGGAAGTGCTCTAGTCTATTATATATTAAGAATAATATATTATAGAATAATGTATATGAATAGAATTTTTTATTTTTTTTGTAAACATTAGAACTATTTTTAATCAACTATAATGAAAGATGGTCTTGATTAAAACAGTAAATAAAAGGACGGACTGCGAAGGTCCTTCGCTGATTCGTGCTAGATTAATTATTGGCCGAGACGTCCTTCTTCTACTCTGATTGGTGGCTGGAAAAAGCAGCATTACCAAAGACAAGAGAAAGAAAACCACTCTCCTAAGGAATTTATGGGCCCCCTACCCCTAAAGCAGCATTATTATTATTATTATTATTATTATTATTATTATTATTATTATTATTATTATTATTATTATTATTATTATTATGTTGTGTTGTTGTTGTTTGTTATTGTTATATTATTGTTATTATTATTATTATTGTTGTTGTTGTTGTTGTTTGTTGTGTGTTGTTGTTGTTGTTTCTTATTGGTATATTCTTCATTATTCTTATATATTGTTGTTGTTGTTTGTTGTGTTGTTGTTTGTTTTTTATATATTATTATTATTATTATTCATTATTATTATTATTATTATTGATATTATTCCTATTATTATTCATATTCTAAGTATTATTTATTAGTATTATTATTATCGTTGATTCTTATTCTTATTATTATTATTGATTATTATTATTCTTCTTATTATATTATAGTATTATTCTTATTCTTATTTATTATTCTTCTTATTGTTATTATTATTGTTGTTTATTATTATTAATTATATTATTGTTATTATTATTATTATTGTTATTATTATTATTATTATTATTATTGTTATTGTTGTTGTTGTTATTATTATTATTATTATTATTATTATCAAATTCCTAGTTAAAGATTAGTAAAAGTAATAATAATACATAAACACTACCCTTTTAGTTTTTTACACCACCTTTACATCATATTTTTCAGCTTTTTTAGTCTCCGTACCGAACCCCAACTGAGAGTTTATTTTGTAGACGGAGGGAATAAATAAAAGGACGGACTGCGAAGGTCCTTCGCAGATTCGGGCTAAATTAATTATTGACCGAGACGTCCTTCTTCTACTCTGATTGGTGGCGGGAAAAAGCAGAATTGCCAAAGAGAAGAGAAAACCACTCTCTTTAAGGAATTCATGGGCCCCCTACCCCAAAAGTAAAAGTAAAGGTAATATCCTGGAAATCACCTCCTTCGTAACAGACCTCATAAAATGCAGTAGCAAACTTCTCCATCCCACTACACAACACAAGCAATGCCTTTTGCTGCTAGAGAAGAAATGTCATCATCTACAGTGGTAGAGTCCGTGTCTAAGGCCATCTCCAACTATTTACACCAAATCCAAACTCATTTTATATACTCCATCCGTCCCGTCCAAGATGCTATATATTCCTTTTGGGCAGTTCCAACAAAGATGCTACATTTCTATATTTGGCAAAAATAAGGAATTTTAAACACTTAAATAACACATATTAAGTATTTCTTTATTACCTTCTCTCTCCTACTTTATCACTTTATTACTTTCTCTTTCTTACTTTATCACTTTATTACTTTCTCTCTACTACTTTATCACTTTATTATTACACACTTAAAACATTAATCTACAACTCCTTAAATCCCGTGTCGAAAAGCAAATGTAGCGTCTTGGCCGGGACGGAGAGAGTATGCCACATCCAAAAGTAATTCTTCTCCAATCATTTACACCAAATTCAAACCCAAAAGAATATTCTTTTAATATTCTCTTTCCACTTACTTTTTATACTTCTTCAATCATACCTATGTATTTCTTTTAAATTATACATTTGCCCCATTTTTTTTTTATTAATAATTTCATATTAAAATAAATACTATACGGAAATTAATTTTATTATTATTATTATTATTAAATAAGCAAAAAAAGCTAAACTTTAAAATAAAATTAACATATTAAAATAATTTAGATACATAATAAATAAATTAACTGCGAAATTAACATTTAAAGCTACGAAATTAACACAATAAATAAATTAACTACGAAAATTTAGATATACAACCAAACTCTATTATTATTGTTAATCATTTAAAGCTACGAAATTAACCAAACAAAATAGGGTGATTCTATTCATAGCCCCCGTTTTACTCATATAGCCCCTCATTTAAAATAATTATAAATTTACAATTTTATCCTATAGCCTATAGCCCCTAATTAAATACCCTATACCCACAACCCTATGCTACAGAACTTCACATTACCGACACGAATTTTCTATCTGTGGTACATACTTTGCCATTAAAGTTTTCAAAAAGTTTACGTGGAAAAGAAAAACCATGAGGCTTCCCAGTTCTGATTTCCAAAATTAGTTTGATTATATATGCTCTGGAATTATACTAGTAAGAATTTCTATGTTTAATTCACTTGATTTTTTGCTTATTCTAGTTACTAGTGTACCTCCCGCGCGATGCGCGGTGATTGTGATTTTACATTCACATAATTTATCCATATACTTTGTGACTATTAATAATATTTCCTCCATCCCATCGAAGGTGGGACGTTTCTTTTGGCCCGAGATTTAATGAGCTAATATTTAGTGAAAAAATGAATGAAATGTAATATGAAAAATAGAGTGAATAAAAAAGTAGTTTTAATTTATTTCAAAAATAGAAGCGACTCAACTTCGTTGGCACGGTCCGAAAATGAATACGACTCAACTTCGTTAGGACGGAGTGAGTATTAATTAATAAACTTTAATACTAAGTTTATTGTTTGTACAATGATCTATTTTTTTAATATAATTAAATTTTAAATGATCATAATTTATTTATATAAATTAAATTTTTACATATTATATATCAAATTAAAAACTTTTTTATGATATTTTATTCACGATGCATTTTGTATATTGTATTTGTAATATAATTGTAAAATAAATAGGAAATAAAATGGGTTTTGTGTAATGAATGAGAATAAAAAAAAAAAAATTGTGATTTGACCGTTCAAAAATCAAAACAATAATCACCACTTAGCTACTCCATAATTATTAAGATTTTCAATTGATAATTTTACCCTTATTATTATTATTATTATTATTATTATTATTATTATTATTATTATTATTATTGTTGTTGTTGTTGTTGTTGTTGTTGTTGTTGTTGTTGTTATAAATTATTTTTTGTGTGTATAATATTTATTATTATTATTATTATTATTATTTACACAAAACACATATTTTACTATGGGAATTGTTCTCAACCAATTAATGTTTTAGCATAATTACATGATGTTCTATTAATATTTTTTAATATATATATAATAAATGCAAATAAATATTTTGAAAAAAAAATATTAGATTTGAGAAAGAAAAGAAGGAAAATAAAAAATGTTTGAAACACAATTATTCTTGACCACTTATAAATTTAATAGTTTTTTAATTAGTGATTTTATTGATTGCAAAAGAAAAAAGAAAAAAAGTTTGTGGCGTATAAATTGTGATTTGACCGTTCAAAAATCAAAACAATAATCACCGCTTAGCTACTCCATAATTATTAAGATTTTCAATTTATGCGGTTGTAGTTTGTGGCGTATATATAGCTAATGAGCTGGCGGTTTCTTTGTTTTGTTATTTACAAATTTTCACTCCAATTCCAATTATATCCTTCAAATTGAAATAAATTACAATTAGATTTGGAATTGTTCGAGAATAAGTATTAAAGTGGAAGCTATTAATCTAACTTTGGCTAATGGAATTGAGTTTTCTTTTTTTTTTGATCAGTAAAGTAAAAATTTTATTGAAAGAAAATGGATCAAGGCATCAGGAATGCCAATCAAAACAATAAAACAAGTTTGAAGTCTTTGGAACACCAAGAAGTAAAAGGAATTCCTAACTCCACTATTTTGTAGGCCTCGTTCCAACTCCAAAGTCTCCCCTTAATCTGTAATACAAGTCTATCAATATCCCAAGCCTTGTCCTGAAAACGACTACCATTCCTGCTTTCCCAGAGCAACCACACTGTTCCATCCCACAAAGCTTGAAGCAGTCTTCTTTCTCTCTTATTTTTTCCAGCCGCAATGAAAGAAATGAAGTGTTGAAAGATACCTCTCGGATTTGCCGTTTTGATGTCGAGCCATTGAAAGATCTGATCCCACACCGCCGCTGCTTTCGGACAATGGAGGAACAGGTGTTCCGTCGTTTCCTCACTAGAAACACATGCATTGCACCATCTCTCCTCCACGCTGATCTGGACATTTCTTCTACTCAAATTATCACATGTTGCCAATCTGTTTCTAAGACATCTCCATGCCGTCACCTTGGCTTTATTTGGTGTTGGGGCCTTCCAAACCTTTGCCATCTCCAAAGGTAAAACTTGTTGCTCCATTCTTGTTTTTGCCACAATTTCATATGCCGACTTGATTGTGAAGCATCCATCTGTTGTCGCCTTCCAGTTCCATCCGTCTGTTACACCTACACAAGGAACAGAATCAGCAATCACCAACCGGAGATCCTCCTCAAGCCCTTTCTCCCTCTCTCTTAACTCCCTCCTCCACTCCAACCTCCATACCCACGACCCTCCCTCCCAAAACCCGCTTTCACCAACCAGCCTTTTCTTGTTTAGGCTCAAATTATACAATCTCGGAAACACAAACTTAAGGGGTTTGTCTACCACCCACACATCCTCCCAGAAGCTAATCTCAAGCCCATCCCCAACTCTTCGCCTCAAATTATTGATGAACCACCGATCTCTCATTCCTCCTCCCTTATCTACAATTTTTTGCCACCACCCTTTCTGTCCACCTCTGCCCGCCACCGAACATTCTCCCCCTTCCCCCCACACTAGCTCCCCATAAAGCGATTTGATCACCCTTACCCACAAAGCTTTCCCCTCCCCCAAAAACCTCCAGAGCCACTTACTTAACAGGACCTGATTAAACCAATCAATATTCCGAAACCCCAGACCACCTGAATCCTTATTGAGGCACAAGGCATTCCACTTAAACCAGGTGATACCGCACGTCTGTGTACCTCCTCCCCACAAAAATTTTGAGAACAGTGAATTAAGTTCCTTAATCACCGCTTTAGGTATGAAAGCGAGGGATAATTGATAAACTGGGATGGATTGCAACACCGACTTGACTAGAGTAATTCGTCCTGCCAGCGAAAGATGTCTCTTCTTCCAGCTTGCCACTTTGTTTGAAACTTTTTCAACCAAAAACTTCCAATCTCCAACACCATTGCTGCGCCCCCCCACTTTAGTACCCAAGTAGTTGCACGGAAAGGATCCGATCTTGCACATGAGGAGCGATGCCCATCTCCTCTCAACTGCGTCATCCACTCCCACTGTCAGAAGACAACTTTTGTCAAAATTTACCGCTAAACCCGAGACAAACTGGAAGAGAATCAGGAGTTTCTTCACGCTCTCCATATTTCTGTCATCTGCCTCCAACAAGAAGATAGTATCGTCCGCGTACTGCAGATGTGAAATGGGCACTTTATCCTTGCCAATCTTCGCCGGAACCAGGAGCTGCCTCTCCGCTGCTCTTTCAATGAACTCGTTGAGGCCTTCTGCCACGATAAGGAAAAGGAAAGGTGACAACGGGTCACCCTGTCTCAAACCTCTCTCCATTTTGAAGTCTCCCGTCGATGACCCGTTCACCAATACACTTGCCGTTCCAGATTCCAGACTCCCTTTAATCCACTTCCTCCAAAGTCCGTCAAAGTTAAGTCGGCTGAGAAGCATATCCAAGAAATCCCATTGCACAGAGTCGTATGCTTTTGCGAAGTCAATCTTGAAGAAAATACGGCCCACTCTCTTCTTTTTTGCCTCAAAAATAGCTTCATTCAGGATAACCACCCCATCCAGGATGAAGCGACCCTTGACAAACGCACTTTGATTATCAGAAATGATCGACCCCATAACCCTCTTCAATCTGTCAGCCAGGATTTTAGCCACAATTTTATACAAGCTGGTGATAAGAGAAATTGGGCGAAAATCATCGATCGACCCAGCCCCTTCTTTCTTCGGAATCAAAACAATAAAAGAGGCATTACCACCTTTCGGTATGTTCCCATTTTCGTGAAATTCCTTCAAAACCTGGAGTAAGTCCTCTTTAACCACGTGCCACGCCGCTCTCCAGAATGTGAAGTTAAAACCATCGGGTCCCGGACTCTTGTCTCCACAACAGCTCCACACTGCTTCTTTAATCTCGTCCAGATGAAAATCCCTGATCAGCCAATGCCTCTCTTCATTTGAAATTCTCCTCCTCATGAAGTCCAAGGGGAAATCAGGCATCTGTCGTTCTTTCCTTTTGAAAAAAGCTTCAAAATGATTTCTCACTCTTGCTTTAACCTCATCCGGTTTAGATATCCACGAGTTTTCAAAGAGCATTCCGCCAATCTCGTTTTTAATCCGTCTCCCACGAATTGCCCTATGGAAAAAACCCGAATTTGTGTCTCCTTCTTTGAGCCATTTGAGTTTAGCTTTCTGTTGCAGCATCATCTGCTTATTCTTGAGTTGAAGGGAGAGCAGGGCTTGAATCTCATTTCTCCTAATCACCTCTGATTCTTCAAGACCTCTCTGCTCGTCCACCTTATCCTTCTCTTGAAGTTCCTTCTGAAGTTCTTGAATTTTGTAGTCAATGTCACCGAAAGAAGTCCGATTCCACACCTTCAAGGCCTCTTTAACTTTCTTCAATTTCTCCTTAACCACAAAAAAACTCCATCCCCCCACATTAGTCACCGTCCACACCTGCTTGACCATCTCCTCGAACTCCGAATGATTCACCCATGCATTGAGGAATCGAAAAGGTCTTGGTCCCCAATCTTCCGATCTTGTAGTGAGAATAATCGGACAATGATCCGAAATTGAACGTTGAAGTCCTCGTGCCGACGTCCCTTCCCAAGCAGCCATCCAATTCTCATTAACGAGGAAGCGATCAATCTTACTCTTGCACTTTCCATTTGGTTTGTACCAGGTAAATTTCCGACCTTGAGTTTTAATTTCCTCCAGATCGTTCCCCCGGATAAATTCTTCAAAACTTCTTGCATCAGCTACTCCAAACGCCTCCCCACTGCCCACACGTTCATCCCTCCTCCTAACTGAGTTAAAGTCTCCCAATATACAGACACTCCTATCCGTATTTTGTTCCACAATTGAGCTTAAGGCATCCCACAAGATCCGCTTTTCCCCTGAGCCGACTGGTGCGTACACATTGATGATGCAACATAAGATATCACCCTCCTTGTACCTACCATTCACCACCACCGCCCCCGGTAAATCCCACGTACTAGAGGCTTCAAACACCTCCCTATTCCACAAGCAAACAATTCCTCCAGCCCTTCCCTCCGAATTCCTAATCGCTATGTCTGTATAATTAGACCCCCACCAAGATTTACAGAACAAGTCCCTAAACACCTCCATCTTTGTCTCCTGTAAGCAACAAAAATCGATCTTCTGCCCTTTCACCAAATCAGTAACATCTCTCTGCTTCGCAACACTCCCCAAGCCCCGAATGTTATAAGATAACAAATTCATTAAACATTCCTCAAAATACTCCCAGCATTTTCGCAAGAAAGAAAATTACCTTGCACCTCAATCTGTCGAGCAACATCTTCGTCTGGAATTCGACTTGACAACCCGATCTTCTTTGCAAAATCCCAGATCTGTTGACCTGAACTTTGCTCCCCAATTGTCGTCTCCTGCCCTTCTTCGTTCTCCCCCTCTCTTTCCTGCTCTGCCACTTCCTCCCCCCTTCCATCAATTGGCTCTAAATCTGAAATGAAGTGTTCCCATTTCTCTTTCTCCCTGTTTCTATTCTTTTTCTTTTCTCTCCCTTTTTTTCCTTTTGAATTTCGATCCCCACCTTTTACTTTGGTTTGAACAACTTCCTTCCTCGTTGCTGAAAATCGGTGGCTCATTCCTTTCGATCCTTTGCCCATCCTCTTTCGACGCCGTGTCATCTGCAACATTTTTGGCACCTTGATTTTCCATGTACACAACTGAATCGGCTTCTTCCCTTTCCAGAATAGCGCTTCTCTTCTCTCCTTGCGCTTGGGTCGACATTAAGGTATGACCTCCCTCACAAACGCTTCTTCCTGGCCCATCAAGAGAAACACCAATAAAGCCACCAGTTGTGCTTTTTTGTTGTACCTTCTGAGAGTCGGCCCAGTTTTCTTCCTCAAAAATTTGGTTTGGACTTTGAAAAGCGTGGCAGTCCATCTGCCCATCCTTTACGAGTGGCTGACTCTCACCTTCGGCTCCAACCAAATTTAAAAGCATTTTCGATCCTCCTACCAACGTCCCCTCATAATTGGTTTCCTCGACAAACGTGTCTGCATGGATCGAATGAGACGAAACGTTGATTTCTTGGAGAACCGAAACATCATCATCCCTTTCACCGCTCTCGTTCTGATCTCCGATGGTTGCAGCTGCCGGATCCATGAACTCCTCCCCGCTCGTCCATCCTGCATCCGATCCCGAATCCTCGAACTCCGTCTCTCCGAGCATGGAAGAGAAAGGATTCTCGTGAATTTCCTCAATGCGAAACGTGAACCTTGCTCCATTAATACAACACTCCGTCACTTGATCAATGGATCTAAGGCCCGTGGAGATTTGAATCAAAGCAACATCCAGTTTTTCTTTTTCTTTCGTCTTCTCATGCATCTTCAATACCCGACCGAACTTTGCAGTTGCCAACTCAAAAAAGCGATGATTCCATGCATGTAGTGGGATCCCGACCCACCTCGTCCACACCACTCGTTGTTGAAACACATCCACAACGTTCCATTTCCTCTTCCATTGAAACCAGAACTCACTCCATTCATCCATTTCCGTTAAAACTTTTTCTGTTGGCGCGTCACAGACACTACTTATCAACACCAAATTTCCTCCCATCGTCGTCACCTTCAGTTTCCCAGCAATTTCGCTATTGATTTCTTCTTTAATCTCTTCCCACAAGAACTCATCTTTGATGAAACCCGTAAAGGCTCCATCTAGCCATCGTGTTTCCTCATCCGAAGTTTTGAACTGAAGCAAATCCGAAGATCCTGACTCCCCTTCTTTGGATCCAGTGAGCACCTCCTTAAAAGAAACCCCCATCATCCTTTTTGCGGCATGCACGACCTTTGTTTTTTCCGACTTTCTACCTGCATCAGCTTTGAATCCCTTCCCTTTACTTCCTTGGATCTTCACTTCTCTCTCGAATCTCGGTTTGAACACCCTAATTTTATAGCTCCCAATCCACAACTTATTAAGTTGTTCCAACAAACCGTCCCTATCTTCAACATCTTCGAAGCGAACAAAACCGAAAGGCTTCCCTTTTTTGTCTCTCTTTCTTGGACAAAAGATGTCTGTCGGTTCTCGCACGGAACCGAACTTTCTCCTCAAAAAATCAAAGCTACATTCTTCTGGAATGTTGTTGAAAAAGAATGTAACTTTTTGTGCTTCATTCTCGTCTCTTGCTTTCCAAAGATTCGAAAACCTTTGAGTCTTTTGGTTCAGCTGCTTCTTCACCATTCCATCGGCTCCGTTCCTCACTTCCCCTCGTTTCCTCACCTCCCTCCAGACCTCCTTTCCCATCTCTTAAAATGGACCTATTCAAAATGCAGCCCGCCGCAGATGATAACTGCACCTCTGCCGCATCTCCCCGCCGCTAGACTGCCTGAGACCTTATATCCGGCCCCCCCGAACACGTCCGACAGGAGAACCGTATCCACTGCGACTCCGGATATGCCCGATAAGGAGATCCGAGGTTCGCTGAAGAGACCTAGAGAAAAAGTCGTGACATGCTGCTTCAAAATGGTCTGCTGAAAGCGGATCGATCTGATGGGATCGGAATCCCCCTCTGCTGTCTGGAGGCGCGGTCTAGCCGGACTGTATAGCTGCGGTGGCCCTGGAGTTGTGGTCTCACCGGACTGGAGAGCAGCTGTTTCAGTTCTGGATCGCTTCTCGCTGGTCTTCTTTTGGTTAAAACCGACGAGATCTACGCCGATCGCGGAAGACCTGGCTGGAACGCGGTCTCGCCGGACTGGGGGGCTGCGGTGGATCTGGATGCGTGGTCTCGCCGGAGTGGAGAGCAGCTGTGGCAGTTCTGGATCGCGTCTGTCTAGACTTGTTTTGGTTAAAACCGACAAGATCTACGGCGATATTGGGAAATGAACGATCCCTGCGAGAAGAATCCAGCGGATCGAGGCTCGGAGCGGCGGAGATGGCTGGTGGTGCTCGGCAGGGGCCTCAGGGCGGCAGACCAGATCGTCAGATCGCAAGATCTTTCAACGGCCGAAGGGACTGCGGCCGCCGGAGCTTGGAAACGGAGGCGAGCAAAGGCAGGGACTGCTCGACTGGGCCTCGCGACTGGGCGTCACGCGTCTGCGTCTGGGTCAAGCGCGGCGGCACTCCGGTGGGAGAGGCGGGTGGCGCTCAGGTGGGAAGAGGCGCGGTGGCCCGGTGGCCCGCTGGGAGTCGTCCTTACCTGCTGTTCAACGGAGAAGACTAAAATTGAAGAGAGAATGGAATTGAGTTTTCTCACGGGTGGGAATTAGTTCGTAATGTATTTGAGTTTTGGAGAATTCACTTTAATTAGTTTCCGGTTTTCAATCTTCACGTTAATTAGTCGTCGGTTTTAATTACTCTAATCGTGATCTTCGGTTTTTAGCCTCTGCTTTTGGAGAATTTACTTTAATTAAGATTTGTAGCATAAAACAATAGTCTTCGGTTTTCAATGTTTTCACTAATTAAACACCATACATGCGGCTTTGTAGAAAGGTCCAAGAATCCAAATGCAGCATGTTACAATTGTAGCATAAAGAACTATAGCAGACAATTTTTGAACTTGGTAAAAATATTAGGTGAAAGTATTTGACAGAGAGAATAGAAGACTGAAAACCAAGTCTTAAGAGGAACATATTTTCTGAACCTAATTAAAGGGAAAGTCACTTTGATGATCTACTTTGTACTCCTTTCTCTGAAAGAAAATATATTATTTCTTAGTTATGTATTTTTTTTATGGAAACAGGCCTTCAACTGTACTATGTAGATCATGTGCTCTATGTTTTTTTCTTCTGAATTTGGTGTTGGAGAAAGGCTTTCAAACTAGAGGCCCAAAGCAAGAATGCTTTTTTTTTTAGTTGAAACTTGAAAGAAACATGTCTATGCAAAAATATACACGTGTATCAATAAGTTGCTTTGTTAAAATGCTTCGTTAAAATGGAACAATAGAAATCATGCTGTAATGCATGTCTAATTGCTACCATCTCTGTTCTACTGAACCAGAGAACTGAGCTCTTCAAAAAAAAAAAAAAAAAAAAAAAAACAGAGAAATGAGAACCCTATTTTCTTAGAATAAAATGGTTTGAACTTCAAGACAAACTCCTACATAGTAAAAAAATATATAATGAAATACTATACACGGTCATTAAATGTAAATAGATGACATTGGATACAAGAGGTTCGGTTGGCGCCCAATTTCAGATAAAAGGTGAAAGTGGCATTACTGTTGTTTCATATAAAATGACATTGCTGTAGTTGTTCACTAAAACTATTAACAGCCTCATCCAGTTTCTAGATGCTTTTTCCCTGCGACAAGATTATCTACAAATGATGTCATTTGATATGCATTTCGCCAAGTTCTCCTCCTCTTTGCTGTCGGGCCTGCCCAATTTTGTCTGCTCATAGGTTGTGTCTCGTAATTGAGTGATGTGTAGATAGACGAGTTCGGAACGCAGTCAAACTGCAGTTTGTTGAGTCTCTCAATCACAATTACTCCCAGGCTGCGTGTAGAAGAATGAAAGTAATATTATTTGGTGGCTATGGGCTATAAGGTGTTTAATTTGGGGGTTATAGACTATAGGATAAAATAGTAAATTCATAAATTTTTATTGTTATTACTCCAAATAGAATCACCCAACAAAATAAATTAACTTTCATTCCTCGAAACAAAAAGCTACGTTATTAACAAAATAAGTAAATTATTGAGAGCCCATTGTAGGAGCCCAATAAATTCAGATACACAATCCTAAATTATAATTAAATGCACGAAACTACGGAATTTAAAAAAAATTGTCTTCTTAACACAGAGCGTCTTCGTCTTCTTCAACACTGCCTGCAACACTCGCAATTCGACGAGTTCTCAATATCTAGCAAGAAGAGGGGTTAGTTTGCAATTCTTAAAATTCTATAAAGTGTTTTGGTGTAGTGAATAGTTTCACACCAAATTTGGTGTAATACTATTCAAATAATGGCCCCAAACCTATTTTGGGTTTGAGTTTAGTGTACCATTGGAGAAGTTTTGGTACACCAAAATGGGATTTGGTGTACCATTGGAGATGGTCTAAGATGAATCTCCTCAAAATATCCAAACACCATCGCCAACAAGCTGAAGAAGAGGACCAAGAATCATCTCCGGCGATGGCTCATGACGCCCCCATCGTTTCCCCCTACAACGCCCGAATCCGGCTGCTGCTGGACACCGTAGACAAGCTGCGCCACCTCAAGATCATGCAGGAAGACATCCAGCTGCCCACCATCGTTGTCGTCGGCGACCAGTCCTCCTTGACTCTCGTCATCAAGAAGAAAGCCAACGTCGTCGACGAGATCATGTACACCACTCAGGAAATCGCCGGCAAAGGGAAGGGGATCTCCAACACCCCCTTGACTCTCGTCGTCAAGAAGAAAGGCGTCCCCGACCTCACCATGATCGATCTCCCCGGAATCACTAGGGTTCCGGTCAAGGGCCAGCTTGAGGATATCTCCGAACAGATCTCCAACATCATAATGAAGTACATTACGCCCAAGGAGAGCATAATTTTAAACGTTCTATCCGCCGGCGTCGATTTCCCAACGTGTGAGTCGATTCGGATGTCACAAAAAGTGGACAAAACAGGGCAGAGGACTCTCGCCGTCGTCACGAAAGCTGATAAGTCTCCAGAGGGGCTGCTCGAGAAGATCGTCGCAGATGACGTCAACATCGGCCTCGGCAACGTCTGCGTCAGGAACCGCATTGACGACGAGTCTTATGAAGAAGCTCGGGATGAAGAAGCCAACCTCTTCGACAATAATCCCCTGCTTTTGAGGATTGATAAGTCCATTGTTGGGATTCCTGCTTTGGCAGAGAGGTTGACGACGATTCAGGCCAACATTATCGTCAAATGCTTGCCTGAGATCCTGCGGAAGATCAACGAGAAGCTCTCGGCCAACGTCGAGGAGTTGAATAAAATGCCCAAGCATCTGAGCTCCATCGCTGAAGCAATGACTTCTTTCATGAACATTCTCGGCTCCGCGAGAGAATCCTTGAGGAAGATCTTGTTGCAGGGCGAGTTTGATGAGTTTCCATCAAATGGTGATATGCACGCTACTGCAAGACTAGCTGAAATGCTCAACAAATACTCAGACGAACTGCGCTCTGCAAAATCCGCTGTTGATCTATGTATTCTTTCTATCTTCCCCCTTTCTTTTATTAGTCGTATCGATACTCGGTTCCCGCTATTACTAGTGTCGGAACCGGGCTGCGACAATGGTGCTGCACTTGCTCTTCAGCATGCAGAAGCTGGTGAATAGGGAGATGCAGAAGGAGATCATCGATGAGCTGATGGGGCCGCAGGGGAATGGGCTGGAGAGAATGCTGGAGGAGCTACCGTCGGTGTCGGAGAAGAAGAAGAAGAAGCTGCACAACAGCATCGGCTTGCTCAAGCAGTCCAAGGATATCGTTGCTGGTATCATGGATCAGATTTCTGTCGATTTTGATTGACTCAGTCTGAGTGTGGAGATGTAATGAATCTTAATCACGCATCGTTTCACTATTATGTTAAATAAGAATGCTTATTGTGATTTAGTTTCATTTTAATTGAATTACGATTTATAAGAAGGCTTATTTAAGCGAATGCGTAGTAGCTATTCAACATTGTCAAATTTCATGTTTCAAAGCAAAAACTATTGGAAGTTTTTTTTTTTTTAGGCAAAGAGTGAGAATTATATTAAGTCCCGATGAAGAATATTAGTAAGTCAGACCGGGAAATCCGACTTTCAAATGATTACATCATCGATAGAAGTAGCGAACTTCGCCAAACTAAGTGGAACGAATGAAATAATTAATATTTAAAAAATTGTAGATATAATTTTTTAAAGTTGATTAGAGTAACTACGTGCACAAGTGAACGAGGGGTATCGATCTCATCTTTGGTTGATATCAAATTTTAATGATATATACACCAAAATCGAGTGGGTTCGATCTCATCTTTGGTTGATATCAAATTACGAGATACACCAAAATCGAGTGAGAAGTGGTACGAAACAAAATGAGTGTTAGGTAGAGATGGCAGCGGATCCTGGACCCGGTCCAGATCCGTGGATCCAGATCCGATTTTACGGATCTGGATCTCAATTTTTGGATCCGCGGATCTGAATCCGGATCTGGATCTCATTTTCTAAATCGGATCTGGATCTGGATCTTAAAATTTGAGATCCGGATCCGACCCGTGGATTCGATTTTATTTAAAATATATTATTTATTTTTTATATTTATTTTATTAATAGTATTAGATATATTAAAAATTAAAAATAATAGAAAAAATAGAATAACTATCAAAATTGAAACCCTAGATTTCTAATTCTCTCTAACCTATCATCTCTCGTTCATCTCCAAATCTCCCTCACTCTCCCGCCGCCTCAGTCACTCTCTCTCACTCCCTCGCCCAGCCGCCGCCCGCCGCCCCACCAGTTCGCCCGCTGCCGCCCCACCAGTTCTGGCGTTTCTGATGCCGTTCTGCAGTATCAGATCCACCACCTGCGACGGCACCAGCCGCAGGGCGCTCTGCCTCTCCCAGTTGATCCCGATGTACGCCTCTGTGCAGTACCCTGCAAACAGGGCCACCACTGCCAAGGCCACCGGGATGGGGGGCCCCATCCAAGAAATTAGGTTTTCTAACCCTACAATTCAAGATCTGGATTCTCTGGCCTAATTTCCTTATGCGTGCTACCTGTTGCTCTGCCACTCCAGCTCCAGCTCGCCGGCCACCTTCTCGGAGCACTCCAATTCGTCGGCGGTCGGCCTCACCCTGCCAGCCTCCCTCTCAGTTCGCCAGCGAAGGCGGATTTACAGGTCGGCGACTCCCTCTTTCACACTCTCTCTTTTACTCTCTGCCCAACTCTCTTTCACACTCTCTCTTTTACAGCTCTCTCGATGCACGCACGCACCGGTCGCCGCTGTGCCGCACCATTTTGATATTGTTAGATAAATTGTTGATTTCAGCCATTTTTGAGAGATTGAGTTTGTTAGATTCAGTCATTGCAGCCATTAAATTTGTTGATTTCGGCCATTGATTTGGCAGCCATTTTGTTAGATTAGATTATGGTTTTTGATTGAGTTTGTTAGATTCAGCCATTTCAGATTGGATTTATCGAAATTTTATGGTTTTTGAATTGGATTTGGCAGCCATTTTGATTTATCATGTTGACAGATTGGTTTTGGCAGCCATGTATTTATCATGTTGACAAATTGATTTTTGATTTGGCAGCCATTTTGGCATATTGGATTATGGGAATTTAAAAACAGCAGATCCATGGATCTGGACCTGCGGATCCGCGGATCTGGATCTGGATCCAAAATTTTCAGATCCACGGATCTGGATCCCGATCTGGATCTCATAGATAAAAACGGATCTGGATCTGGTATTGATGAGATCCGGTCCAGATCCGGCCCGTTGCCATCCCTAGTGTTAGGGTGTGAGAGGATTAGAGATTTTCCAGATTTTTGTGTATTTTGAATATTTTAAAAAGCAAGAAAGGGTCCCCTGGGATGGCCTAGTGGTTAGGGTGGTTGCCTGTTGTCCAAGAGGTCACAGGTTCGAGTACTCTCGGCCACAATAACCACTAGGTGGGGTGTGTGTGGTTTGTATTATTTATAATGTAATTTCATAAAAAAAAAAAAGCAAGAAAGGGTCATGTAATAATTTATATTTTCGATTTTACTTTTCTGTTAAAAAATATGGGTTGTATATGCCAGAGGCGTTTAGTCTTATTAATTGTTTGCCAACGTCTTTTTATTAGGTTGTGTTCTCTTCCATGGAAAATGGCATTTTCATCCTTTTTTCACTTTTTTGTGGTGTTATACTTATATATGATTGATAATGCACCTAGTAAATTCAATAGATTTTCTTCATTCGTTGTCTTATTTTACTTTATGCCTAGTGAAAAGAGTATTTGTTTTGAATTGAATTGATGAAGCAGTAACCCATACGAACTCGTGAGGCTAATTGCTCTAATACGTTCATATCTGATTGAACACAATTTAAAAGTCTGCAGAAATCTATTAAAGTCCTGAATGAATACATCCCCCTTAATTCTTAAAATTTGTAATGCCTGCATAAAAAGAAAAAACAGAAACATAAGTATTAATTTCCTCTCACCACCATTGCCCTACCCTACCGCTACGCCTAAATTTAGGGGGGGTGTATTCGTTCAGGAATTCTGTAGATTTTTAAAATCCAAAGATTTTAAAAGTTTATGGATTTCATACAGATTCTTCATGTATTTTGGAATTCTAAATAGGAACCTGCACAGATTTTGGACGGATTTTAACAAGAATTTGACTTGATTTTTACGAATTTGAAACCAAAAATCCCAGCATCCGTTGACTTCAAGCGAGCGCTGGACCCAGCACCCAGCGACCGCTGGGTGCCAGCCTTAATTTCCCTTTTTCTCCACCCAGTACATTTTTTCAGTTGGTAGCTGCAATGTAAATGATCAAATGCTGGGTACTGTATACACTAATTTGTTATGTTATTAAAGTAGAATAAATACAAAAACATGATATAAGTAATTTGAGAAAACCAATGCAAGGTACACAATTGCTACATCAAGAGACAGAAAAAAGGCAAAGCGAATTTGAGGAAAACGAGAAGGAAAAAAAGAAGAAGAAATAACCTTTTGATGATCGGGAGGGATGGAGGTGAGAGAGAAAAGTTGGAACTTGAGCACCTGAAACGCAATCAAGGAAGGAGCTGAGAATCGTCTGAGAAAGGCGAATTTGGAGATGAGCGAAAAAAGAGGAGAGAGAATCGAAGAGAACTTCGAAGCCATCGTTAGTGTCGTAGTCGACGTCGAAGGAGGAGGCGCCGTGTTCAACCACGAATTTGCGGGCCACCATTTTTCAGTGATTCTTTTCTTCTGTCGGAAAACTGTAAATGTGCGTGCAAGAATTACCAAATTTTGCAAGAGTCAACTCAGATGGAAAACTCATCCCCTCTCGAGTCTCGAGTGCATTTCAGCCATCGCTTGTTTCGTGAGCAGCGACCGCTGAGTACCAGCCGGCGTTGGCTTCTTGAGCCGCGTCCGCTGGAACCCAGTAAGTGCTGGATAATCTGAAGAATTTCGAATTCTTGTGGTGTGTGGTCGGATTTGTTCATGTGTATTTTTTGAACAAAATCAATGAAAGTCATTCCAATTTTAAAGTTCATAGATTTTTAAATAGGGTTAATAGCCGCTAAATCCATGAGAAATTTTCATTTTCTGGTTTATATCATGACCCCTAATTTTGGCGGCTAAATACACCAATTTTTAATTGGTTCTGATTTTTCCCTCGATTTTGGAATCCGGTGAAATCGAAACTGACGTGGACGCCGGAATGCCAACGTGGCAGCCGGAATAACCACGTCACACACACACACACACACTCCCCACTCTCTCTCTCACACACCCCACTTTCTCTCTCTCTTACACGTCACCACTCTCTCACAGCTTCACAACTCTCTCTCATCTCTCGGCTCCGCCGCCCTCCCCCTTGACCGCCACCACAGCTCCGGCCGGTAGCTTCGCCGGCCCAGAGCCTCCGCCTCTGCTCTCTCTCGCTCATCTCCTCCGCCTCAAACAGATCGAGCTTGAGCTTCCGCTTATCTCCTCTGCACCTCCGACTCCGCCTCTCTCCCCCCCTACACCGCCCTCCACAACCTCCAAATTCATTCCACAACACCAAATTCACAATTCTCTCAAACGGCGACGTCGAACCAGAATGGGAGGGGGGTCGAGCCCTGTTGTGAACAAGAATTCAGAGAGAGATAAGCTCTGGTGCAGGGCGTCGAATTCTCCGGAAGAGCGGCATTTCCCGTCGAACTGATGGGGGAAATTAGGGCTCACCCTTTTGCCTCGATTGTGGAAGAGTGAGGTGCAGAGACGAGGAGGTGAGATGGGCTGAAGCACCGGCCGTTTGCCATTCTTCAGGTTGCAGCGGCGGGATTTCGTAGGGAGAGGGGTGGCCGGGAAAGAGAGAGGAGGGGGCAGCGCTGTGCTTGGCGGCATGGACCAGTCGCCGGAGGAAGGGCGTTGGTCTAGTCGGCGACGGAGACGGTCGAAAAACGGTGGTGGCGCCGGGGTGGAGAAGGAGGAGGTTTGCGCAGGGGGTGGGGGAAGGGGAGGGTGTGACGTGGCTAGATTAGGGGATATAATTAATAATTTTATTCTTAATTAAATATAAACTAATTTTAATTAATAATGAAACGACGTCGTTTTGTCTAAGTACTTGCCACGTCAGTTTCGATTTCGCCGGAGTCCTTCGCCGTGGGAAAAATCAGAACCAATTAAAAATTGGTGTATTTAGCCGCCAAAATTAGGGGTCATGATATAAACCAGAAAATGAAAATTTCTCATGGATTTACCGGCTATTACCCCTTTTAAATACCTCTAAATTTTCATAGACTTTTAAAAGTCTGAAACGAATACCTCTGGATTTTTATAGACTTTTAAAAGTCGTGAACGAATACACACAGATTTTCATAGACTTTTAAAAGTCTTGACCGAATACACTCAGATTTTAAAAGTCTGCAGAAATTTATTAAAGTCCTGAATGAATACATCCCCCTTAATCTCGATGGTAGTGTGTCTAATTAAGTCGGTTAGTTACATATGTTTATACAAAAGCACAATTGGCGACGAGAAGAGTTGATGAGTGTAAGAAGGTCAGAGGTATAGGGGCTTGGCTTCCTTGCTTTGCTTTGGGTGTCGGGACGGATCCATATAGAATTGCATGATATAAATGAGGTGATACATAAAAAGGAATGAGAAAGGAAACACCTAAACCCTTTATTGTGAACGGAGAGCACAGCCCGCACTCTCAAGTAGGGGTGAACAAAAAATTCAAAATCGAATAATCGAATCGATCCAAATTGAAATTATAAAAATATGGTTTGTTTTTTTGGGTTTTTCTATTTGGTTCGATTTTTTTTTCCATAAAAGTTCAATTTTTTGATTCGATTCGATTCAGTTTGGATTTTTTAAAACCAAACAAAACCGAAAATCGAATTATATTTATATTATATGTATATATATATAATATTTTAATTATAATTTTCTAATTAATTTCTAGTCTAACCCTAATTGTAATATTTCAATTAATACGTTCTTGAGCAGTTTTTTTTAATTTCATACAAAAAATCGATTTTTTCAATTTTTTTCAAATTAATTCGATTTTTCGGTTCGGTTCATTTTTAATTTTAAAAATTTCAGGTAATTCGATTCGGTTCAATATTTTTTAAATAATTGAACATAAATTTAATTTGATTTGATTTTAGCAAAAACCGAACCAAATAATTGAATGCACGCTCCTACTCTTAAGAATCGGCCTCGTTAAAATCTTTATTGTGAAAAGTCAAGAGGAAAACATATAAGAGCATCTCCAATGCATTGGTGCTTAGGGGGTCTTAGAAGGTGGTCCCCACCTAAGACACACCCCTCTCCAATGCATTGTGTCTTAGATGGGTGCTTAGATTCCCATTTTCACAAAATTCACATTTCTACACTTTTATTTTTAAAATTCATATTTTATTAAAATTAAAATTCTACATTACAATAATTTAAAGACATAATTTAAATACAATAAAAAAATAAAAATTACAATAATTTTCTAGGGCTCAATCGGACTAAAACGAGACCAAATGTGCTCCTTCAAGTCCAAAGTGAGGCGAGCATGCATCTCCGCGTCTCGCATGGATGCTTGTCGTGCAACAAATGCACAAAAATCCGGCGGAGCACCGGCACGAGGTTGAGATGCGGCGCTACTTGAAGCTTCGTCGGCGTCTTCTTCCCACTGTGTTGCGTGCTCGCCTTCATCTTTGATGATCATGTTGTGCAAAATGATGCACGTGAACATGATGTCGCTCATCGCCTCCTTGCTCCAAAGACGCGATGGGCCTTTGACGATTGCCCAACGAGCTTGAAGGATGCCGAAGGCTCGTTCAATATCCTTGCGAGCCGCTTCATGCATCACTTTGAACCTCTTCCCCTTCGGATCCGTCGGATGTGTAGGACTCTTCACGAATACAGGCCAATTGGGATAGATGCCGTCAGTCAAGTAGTACCCACTTGTGTAGTAGGCGTTGTTGACTTGATATGTGATCGGCACCCCCATTCCTTGCAGCCGATCGTTGAACAACGTCGAGTTGTTGAGCACGTTGATGTCGTTGTTTGAACCAGGAGTCCCAAAAAAAGCATGCCAGATCCATAGATCTTGCGATGCGACGGCTTCGAGGATGATGATCGGTTCTCCCTGATCGCCGCGAGTGTATGCGCCTTGCCATGCCGTTGGACAATTCTTCCACGGCCAATGCATGCAATCAAGGCTCCCTAGCATTCCCGGGAAGCCGTGCTTCGCTTCGTGCATATGGTAGAAGCCGTTGGCAGTCAGCAGAAGTCGGCCTCCTCAAGTATTCCGCGCCGAAGAGTTGAATAATGGCTCGATAGAATCTGCGCAAGCACTCCAGCGAGGTGGACTCTGCAATCCGGAGATACTCGTCGTATTGGTCCGCTGCCCCACCGTTAGCTAGCATACGAACAGCAACAGTGCATTTCTGCACCGGTGTGAAGCCGGGTCTCCCAAGTTCATCCGTACGTTGTTAGAAGTATGGATCAGATGTGACGGCATTAACGACACGCAAAAACAACGCACGACGCATGCGAAATCGGCGGCGGAAGATGTTGTCGGGGTAGACCGGATTTTCATCAAAGTAATCCGCGTGCAAACGTAGAGCGCCGGCTTCACGGTCCCGATGAATGTAGGCCTTCTTTGCCACTCTTCGTCGCCGACGACGAGTTTGCTCATCTGGATCACCAATAGCTTGAACAATTTGATTAAATTCTTGCACAAGATTGGAAAATTCTTGAGCATGTCGCTCGTTCTCGTGGCTTGATGAGGAGGAAGACATTTTTTGTAGAGAATTTTTTATGTGGAGATGATTTCTAGATAATGAAATGAATGGAATTAAGTTGGGATATATATAGATAAAGGGAAAAAAATGAAAATCGGCTGAATTCGACCGTTTGGCCCAACGGTCAATTTTTTAATATATATATATATATATATATATATATATATATATATATATATATATATAGGGTGCGGTTATAGTGAGAACCACAATTATTGTGAGAACATAAGAACCAATAAAATTACTGCATCTGCTATACAAATTAATGCATCCAAAAAAAATAATTTTTTTGCTCCCTTCAGGATTCGAACCCAGCATCTGCATCCATCCACCAAGATGATGCATCCACCGTAGATCTTGATGATCGAATGGCTTAAAATGGTTCTCTGTTCTTATTTTATTAGTGGTTCTTATTTGAACCTATCCCTATATATATATATATATATATATATATGAATGGGATCATATAGATCCCAATGCTTATAATAGATCCCTAGATCCAAATCTTAACCACACATTTATGACATGTGGCGCATCAAAATGGTGACACGTGGCAAGGAGCTTCCAAGCATTCCAAGGCAAAATCTGGAGGGGTAAAATTGGAATGTAATTTTCGGATTTAATAATTAAAAAAAAATATATTTTTTTAGATTTTCTCAAAATAGATATATTTTAGATGCATATAGTTTCACACAAAGATGCATAAAATTTTCACATGAAATGCATAACTTTGAACAGAAAAGTGCATTTAATTTTTCCAGTTTTGGTATTTTCACCACCCCACCCCATACCACCCCCCAATCCAGCCCACACCACCCCCCAACCCTCCCCATTACCACCCCCCAAAAATAGGCATGTTTCACATGCATATAAAATCAAACAAAAATGCATAAAGTTTTCACATAAAAATGCATTAAATTATACAAAAAATGCATTTCATTTTAATAAATCTGGTAGTTTCGCCACCCCCACCCCCACCTCCCCTCTCCCAATTTTTTTTTATTTTTTATTTTTTTAAAAACTGATTTTCAAAAAAAAAAAATTTGGGTGTGGGTGGGTGGGGGGGGGGGTCAATGGTCAGAAAATCAGTTTTTGAGAAAAAAAAATTGTGGGGGGTTGGTGGGTGGGTGCGTGGGTGGGGGGGTGGGGGTAGGGGTGGGTCAGTGGTCAGAAAATCAGTTTTTAAAAAAATAATAATAAAAAAAAAATTTGGGGGGGTGGGTGGGGTGTAGGGGGTGGGTGGGGGTGGGGTTCTGGGGTGGGGTGGGGTTCAGGGGTGTGGGGGGTGGGGTTGGGGTGGGGTGAAATCTTATGCATTTTTATATAAAACTTTTTGCATTTTTATATGAAAGTTCATGCATTCTCGTATGAAACTTTATGCATCTAAATATACCTATTTTTGAGAAAATCTATTTTTTTTTTTAATTTCGAAAATTACATTCCAATTTTACCCCTCTCCAGATTTTGCCTTGAAATGCCTTGCCACGTGTCACCATCTTGATGCGCCACATGTCATAAATGTGTGGTCTAGATTTGGATCTACGGATCTATTATAAGCATAGGGATCCACCGGAACCCAACCCTATATATATATATTTCAAACGACCAATTTTTTTAAAAAAATCCGAATTTCGAATTTTTTTTAATTGCGCCGTTCGACCCGGGTCGCTGCTACGACACGGCCTCGCATCAGGCCGCGTCTCCAGTGCTGCCGCCCTCCCTAAGCCCCGGTTCGAGACTCCCTTCGACACCAGCACTGCGGATGCCGCGTCTCCAGTGCTGCCACCCTCCCTAAGCCCCGATTCGAGACTCCCTTCGACACCAGCGCTGCAGATGCTCTAAGAGAGGAAAAAGAATGCTTGTTTAAATTAAATTAAAATATTATAAAAAAAATCAAATATAGTCCAAAATTATTAGAAGTGGGATCCATTTAGATTTAATGATGCTAATTGCTTATATTCTCGTCAACGAAACTTTTACATAATTTCCTTTTCGATTCATACATGAATTTTTTTTCCAGCTTTTATAATTTAATAATATAATCCACAATTCCACTCACATTTAAAGTGAAATAATTATTCTATTAATAACTTTACTCACATTTTATTAAAATATGTGTCGTTCCTCATGTGAAAATATTTTTATTATGTGAAAATATTTTTATGAGTTAATCATGACTGGTTAATCCGGATCTTGTTTTAAAGGGTCCTTCTAGTTCGACAGTTTGACTATACTGTAAGGATTAATTGGGTTTTGTCAAGGGATTTTAGCTGCTGAAATAGAAATTTTATTAAAAGAAAAAGAGAGCACCGATGCTAACAAAGGATCGGAACACAAAAAACGACTCAAAGCAAAACAAAAACCGCGTAAAAAACCCCCACAAGGAACCGCGGGAAGTCGAAAACAAAGGAAACGAAAGCTAAGAAGAAAAATTTTAAAAAGCATCCTCGTCCCCAACATCTTCATCATCCAGTATATCACCCCATTTCTTCTTTTTGGCCACCGCCGACATAGCTCGGGCAGCATCGGAAGAGGAGCGAATCACAAAGTTTTGCAGAATCGCTCCTCTAGATTGAGCATGTTGTACTTTATTCAAGAACTCCACCGGCACCGGAGAGTTAAGAACGGCCTCCTGCAAAACACCAGTAGCCCGGCCAGCTTTTAAAGCATGGCCATGCTCTATAATACGTCGGAGGCGGTGCTTGGAACCTTCCCCTTCTTTTTAGCTCCCTTCGGTCGCCCTCGTCCGCGAGTTATGGGAGGATCCACCGGCAACTCCTTCTCTGGAGTCACCACACTACAACTCGGTGCGGGAGAAGTCAAGTCCGAATCAATCTGCAAAGGAGGCATCCTATCTGATGGCGAAGAGCCCGTAGTTGGAGATCCCGTGTCTTCCTCCTCATCCACATCTTCATCCACATCTTCCACCACCCCCTCTTGAAACTCACTTGTTTCAATCCTATCATGATTATAATCCAAAGGGATCGTCCCTTTTGACGCTTATAATCTCCATCATTCGTTGAACTTAATATCTCAAATCCATTACCAGTGATCGGAGAAAGTCGGCCTTGATCCAAATTCGGCGGTAAACTCCGACGAGCAGAAACATGCTGCCTAAAAAGTGGTGAGCTCGGCCTTCCCGGATCAGAATGCGCTGGGCTATGTGGCCGCTGCTGTAGCAGCATCTCGTCCCCCATAGTTCTCGCCTGAACCTCTCTAGTCGAGCTAACTCCAGAATCGAGCCGGCGATCAGGATTCTGCTGTGAAATCCTCCTTCCCGGATCAGTTCGAACCGGACTATGAGGCAGCTGCTGTTGCCGCGTCTCATCCCCAATCGCATGTTCCTCTTTATTCAATCCACCCTCAGAATTCTCCCTAGCTTTACCCAACACCTCCGAAACCGGCTGCCAATGCTTGTTCGTCGCCTGAACAGATGGCTGCTCAAAGCGCACAGCATCAGTCCCGTCCTTCTTCCTTCCCTGCACATCCTGATTATCCATCAAATTCCCCTTAAATCCAGCTCCCTCCCCCGGAACTTTCTTATGGCATTTATCAGGCGAGTGACCTGTTATTTTGCACCTAGAACAAAACAGAGGGAGATTTTCATAGGAAAACTCAACATGAAAAGATAAAGCATCATCATCAATTAGAAGATTGTTCGGCAGAGGTTTGGACATGTCCAATTCGATCAAAAGCCTCGCAAATTGGCCAAAATCTCTTCGAGCAGAGGCACCATCAATCTTCAGCGTGTGTCCAATAAATCTTCCAATCCCTGCCAGAATCTCTGGATTCCAATAATCGATGGGAAGATAATGAATCCGAACCCCAAACATTCGCCAATGAAGAATGCTCTTTGAACGGATCAAAGCACTTAGTCCATTCTCTTAATCGTAAATGGCCACCAGATAGTTCCTAAACCGGCTTTGCCTTCGCCTTCGCTTTATCCTCGGCACTGCCAAAAGCCAACGTGTAATACCCTTTACCGAGAGGGATGAATTTCCAACTATCGGTAACTTTCCACAGCCTTTGTAGCTCCGCTTTAATCGCCAAGGCAGGCTTAGGACGATCTCCCTTCTAAAGAAGTAAACGACCCGTAAGGACAAAGGAGAACTCCGACGTCACTTCTTTCTCATGTAGTTCCTGTGGTATCTTGAAAAAGAAAAGGTCGCCATCTTTCGTTGGCCTTAACGCGTGGAAGTGGTGGGCAGCAACATCAGGGCGACGTTGGGTACGAGTCATCGCCATGTCCGCATAAGAAATAGGCGGAGATCTATCCAACATAGTAACAGCAGCAACCGAACCCTCCTGTTGGATAGGGTTTTGAATATCAACTTAACTAGGGTTTTGTGAAGCCGAAATTGGACCTTGAAGTAAAGTTGGATTATGGCTCAATCCAGTTTGCATAGAAGCCTTCCTCGCAGCAGAAACCGCATCCACTGACGGAGCCGACGACTTCGACGCCGGAGTTTGAAGAGAAGTCGCAGCAGAAACCGCATCCACTGCCGACAACTTCGACGCCGAAGTTCGACGGAAATTGTTAGAGACTGGTGGGAGGTTGAGAGCAGAGCGATCAGGCAGGCCAGCCATTGCCGGAGCGGCGGCGGTTGGTACCAGAAAAAGGACGACAGCGGCGCACTAGGGTGCAAACCCTAGAGAGAAAAAACCATCGGCCCCTCAAAACCCTCCAATCACAGATCTCTCACATATATACAAATGGATAATATACAAAATAAGGTGGGGGAGGAGATGGGGAGGTGGCAACAAATACAACAGTTTTGTGTAAATGTTCTTGTCAAGGGATTTTAGCAGACAATCTCAAGTAGTATACATGAACGAGTGCTAATATTAATTCTGGTTCAATCCAAAATGGTGTTTACTGATCAAAATACTCCATGTTAAATAATTGTAGGATTTTTGACCTTGAGGTGGTCTATTGTGAAACCGATTCTTTTTTAAAAATCACATTCACAATGACACTACTTCAACATACAAACGATAAGTATCATTTGTATGTTGAAGTTGTGTTATTATGAAGGTGGTTTTTAAAAAAAATCGATTTCACAGGAGTTTTTTGACGTTCTTCCATGATATGTGAAAACACAGTTTTTGAAGTATTTTTTTTTTTGGCGCTAAAATTCTCTTTCATCTCATCTCTTCTCTTTTTCTTTATTTTATTTTAAGTTTTTTAAAAAATACTCCCTCCGTCCATGAAAGAACTTCCTAAGAGGGAGTGGCACGAGTTTTAAGAAAAAATATTGTTGAGTGTATTGAGAGTGACACGGGTTTTAAAAAATACTCCCTCCGTCAAGAAATTTTAATTTCTTAAAATATTACTCCCTCCGTCCACCAAAAAAACTCCCAGTTGGGGTTCGGCACGGAGACTAAGAAAATTGAAAAAGGTGGTGCAAAAGACTAAAAGGGTAGTGTTTATGTATTGTGATTACTTTTACTAATCTTTCACTAGCTATTTGATAATAATAACAATAATAATAATAATAACAACAACAATAATAACAATAATAATAATAATAATAAACAATAGCAATAACAATAACAATAACATAAGAATAAGATAATAATAATAATAATATAATAATAATATAATAATAATAATAATAATATATAATAATAATAAGAATAATACTAATAA